>NC_060207.1:251592500-251804026 GCF_021130785.1 Homalodisca vitripennis
CCTTTGTTAAAAAGTAATTATTTATAGCTTAGTATAAGTAACATATATAAATATTAATGGCGATAAGCCAACATAGCAATGTGTTTTTTACAAATTGAGTAACGACTTAATATGAAACAAATATAAAACGTTATATTTGTTGCTATTATACTTGATAATTCATAAAATAAATATTTGGATCAATGTTAATTAAATTTTTAAGACAACAAAAACTAGTTATTCCAGCTATTCAAATATATATTATATGTAGTTTTAAAATCAAACCAAGTTATTTTTAACCTCATAATATTTTACTCACATATGCTAATTTACTTCATGGCAAGTACTTGCATATTTAGTATTACGGTTTCTTCTAGTTAGACCAATGTAAACTCCAACTCACCCTTATGTGAACGCCATTGCAAAAGCTCTACTCACAAGGTAACGACAATGCACTTGCTTAGTTTATTTGGCCTATTACTCATATAAAAAGCCTATTATGAAGGTGCACATACATTTAGTTCAAACTATATACACTATAATTATAATAATATACATCATTTGGATAAATATGGTAAAAAATAAATAAATGTTAGATTTTATTACGAAAATTGTTTTAAGGAATAAATTTAAAGGAACAAAATGTTTATCTTAATTTAATATTCTTTATTATATACTAAACAATAAAGTAAGCATCTCTTTTTTTGTTGATTATATTTTCTTAACGCAGTAGCAATACAAATTATTCTCTATATCGTCTAGTGCAAAAACAGGTTCTGGTTGTAGTCCGAATATATTCTCAGTATAAGCTTCCATTTAAACTACAGCTAATAAGTAGCTACTGTGCAGTTTTACATCAAGATTAATAAAGTATTTAACACTTGGTTTTGTTATATGAAATATTTAATAATAATTTTATATGCAAACGTTTCATGTTTTTTATTTATAATAATAGATTTATGCATATGTTGTTTCAAATATATATAGTTTTATATGCATCTTTATCTAGCTCAGAACATCAAAATATAGTCCTTTTATATAAAAGCTTATTGATGTTTTTTTTTTATACTGGGTTTTTTAATAGTGATTTAAAATATAATTTTAGTTATATATAGTATAGATTTATTCACCTAAAATTTAATTGTGTAATTTATCTATTATATTAAAGTAGGTTTGTGTTATTATTTACAATTAAGATACCTTTCAAACGTAATAAAGAATTAAGAGTAGTATTTAAAATATTATAAAATAGTTTCAAACAGATTTATTTAGTTTTTGGACATATGAATAAAACTCAATGTTCCACCGATTAAACATCGGAGGCTAATGACCTCAGAAGTTATTTTGTTGATATGGATTCTTGAATTATTAAAAACAACAACCCAGGATTGGCTTACTCAGAGAGATACCATATTGCCAAGTGTAAACAATTCCACATATTCATATCTAAAAATGTCTCAGTAAGGGTGTCTAAACCCCTTTTTAACATTTGTAGTATATTGGGAACAATCAAATACCAAGAAAGTGGGATGTATAAGGTATACAGGCTGTATTCGTTAACCGACATTTTTTAACTGCCATTACAAAGAGTTTCTTATTGGTGAAGACCATGCAGTAATATTTGGAAAGCGTTTTATCAATAATACGTAATACTGTTGTTTTTCTCTCAAAAGGTGTATTTGAAGTAAAATATGTGAATTCCAAGAGGACCTACAGAGATCTGACGGGAGCTTATGCCCAGAGAACACGTTGTGGGTTTATCGAATTAGCGAGACAGCTGCACATCTCCATCGGTTGTAATAATTGTTTTCAAAGTAAACCACAATCCAGCTTTGATATCTATTAAATATAATAGCTTGTTTAAAGCTATTTCACCGAAGTAACTATGTTAATAAGTAGGTTTAGAAGCTATACGCGATTAAAATACCTATCGAAAAATCTCTTGTACGACAACAATCATACCATGATACCATTAGTTAGATACCTATACGGCCTGGAAAGTATAAAGGTATAGATTTAGTAAATCTGTCGGATTTTTAACCATCACTCTAGGTGGACTACTAAATAAATGTCTTGTATACAGGTGAAGCTTGTAGAATATTACGTGCAGTTTTCGTGATATCAATTATTTTATATAGCTCTGGAAAGTGTGAAGTAAATATTTTGCTTGTTTATTGTAGTTCCTAGGAGTACAATTTTTGTGTTTTTGTACGTTGTGCTATACAGCGTTTTGAGGATATCCTCTATTCTTTTGGGTTCTAACAATCATAACCATATTTATCAAAACAAATTCCTTTTTCTTTCACGGTTAAACTTTTTACGATGATTTTTTTTAACATAACCATGATGATAGCTTGATTAGTGTAAATGTTGCATTCAATTATATCTATGACATGGATTTTCGTTTTTAGGTGCCCGTGGTCTAAAAACGCATCGACATCTAACAACATAAAAAGAATATTAGAAATCATGAAGGTGAATTTTAAAACCGAGTAAAATTGTCCACGCCATGTTTCCAGATTATAAAAATATCGCGAAATTAATTATTTCAAATAATTATTGAGAATTTAAAATGTATGCTCCAGAAGTCGATAAAATAAATATGCAATGCTGGTTCCCATTGCAGTTCCTTTGGCTTGTTAATATTTGTTGTGTTTGAATCTCAAATTATTCACGGTGCCAATAAAAGTTACGAGGGCAGATAAAAATTAAGTAAAAGGTTTTGTATACTTCATTCTTGAATTTAAAAATGTTCGACAGTTCTTTTTCTTTATTTTAAGTTTGTTTTTGACGATGGAAAGACTGTAAAAGAAACAGGATTTTTCTGGGACATTTTCTATCGTTTTGTGATACAAAATATAAGTAACACTACATTTCGAGATCTCCAATATGATCTCTTCTTCAGGTAAATAACAAACCAAACACGTAATTAAAATCTAGGTTAAAACAAACAGATCCTACCAGAGCGTTGTGATACACATAAGTCACGAATCTTGATTACCGTGTTGTGTGTCAACTTCACTAACTCTGAAACATTCACTTAATAAAAATAAAACAAACAGCATTAATTATTTAAACTAATCTACGGAATCCAGGTTACAATACGTCTGCATCAGCCGACCAAAGAACTGTGACTGACCAGAGGCCAATAGTAAATGGCAATCGTCACGGCAGATGCAAGATGGCGGCAAAGTATCGAGGGGACAGGAGTTATTGGTCATGCTAGATGTTAGAAAATACAAACACAGGGAAATATTGAAATTATAAATAAAACCACAAAAATCTGTCAAATGAGGAGTGACCTTAGACTTAGATGTTCTTAGAAATATATGGAATGCTCTATAGTTGCATAACTTCCAGCATATAACCGTAACATCATAATAATAATTGGTGATATCATATTAATTGGTGATATATAATATAGGTTATTCGTACAATCCGCTGGCAACCAATAAGTGGCATTGCATCTAGTGAGCTTATAAATGTTAATTCAATTAGAAATACATTTTTTAAATTTTAATGAACCTGAAAAAACGTTGAAGTGGTGTTGTGTTACATGGCAAACTTGAAAAAAACATTTATAATCATATACAAGATTTCTTTAAATACTAAATTTATGCTCATATTAATGTCACCTATTCACTGCTCTCGACTTCCTTTCTTATAAGTGGAACTATGATGTATTGATAAGTGCATCCTAGGTTGCTTACCACAAACGTGTTTTCACCCTCAAGCATTGGATGCCACAGGTCATAGATTTAGCAAGCGGTCCGTTGACTAAGAATGTAACCTAAGATATTTCAGTGATACAATTTTCCAGTGGTTTGTGGAATCTGTGGCAGTACAAGTCAGTTCCTGGCATGCACTTGTTCCATCCTTTTCTGCAGAAGCTGCATTTTCTAGTTTTTTCTTAGCTTTAAAAAGACATTTGATACTTATTTTCCTATGAAGCTGAAAAAACTTAGTCCTACTGGACGAAAAAATGCAATTTGCCCGATATGCAAACTGGTACACGACGGATCTAGCTGACCTACGCAATATCATTGGCATAGTGTGTGATATGTCTAAGAGTAGGCCCAATCTGAAACCTTGGTTACAACATCTGAGGAGGGAATACCGTGCTAAGGTTATGGAGGCCAAACAGGCTGCCCTGGGAAACTTTATTGTACAGTCTCAAAATCCATGCAAAGCAGCCTGGGACTATATCAATAGGGGTAAGCACCGAGTGTCTGCTCCTGACACCAATTTTGCCACGGCAGAAGTGTTCAATGCTTATTTTCTTGACTCTGCTAAGGATCTTGTTAAATCGAGTAATTTGTCTCTGGTAACTCTTTCTAGTGGGAATGGGGTTACATATCTAACTTCGGTTCCCGTGGCACCTTTTAATTTTGCTTAGAAGCTAGTTACCGTGGTAGAAATAGTAAAAATAGTGCATGGTTTTAAGAATTACAAGAGTAAAGATATTTATGATCTGTCCGAAGTGGTTTAAAGGCATCGAGGACCGTCCCCGTCTACAAGAATGGTCCACAAAGACGTATATCTCTAATACCTATTTTTTTTATATTTCATCGAATCTGTCATGCTGGAGCAGTTCTGCAACTCTTTTGAGTCACATCATCTCTTGTTGCGAGCACAATTCGGCTTCAGAAGGCCATCTACTGTCGAAGCGGTGGACTCTTCTTCAGGCCATTCTTAATTATTTTGAAGCAAAGTTCTACCGCTGTACTGCTATGCGACCTTTCACGTGCCTTATATTGAGTGTCACACAAGATCCTCTTGAAGAAGCTGGAAAGGTACGGCGTACGGGGTTGCGCTCTGAAAATCTTAAAATCTTACTTAAATCAAAGGAAAAAATCTGTAAGCTGGGATGGTACAACCTCAAACCCTATAGTTTTTGAGCATGGAGTGCCTCAGTGCTCAATTCTGGGGCCATTCTGTTTTTAAATTTAGTAATGATATTTATTACTATGTAGCGGGTAATATTTTGATGTATGGCGATGATTCGACCCTGGTTGCAACTTATAATAACTTTGAAACCAAAGAAACAATTGTTAAGAACACTTTTACAAATTCTTCATATTGGTTCAGTCTTAACAGTTTGTGCCTAAACCAGGGTAAGACTCAGGCGATTACTTTTAACTTGAGCAAAAATGGTACTAATGTGGAGGGAGTGAAGTTGCTTGGCTTTAATCTTTATTGAAAGCTTGATAAGCATGTTGATGCCTTATGTAGTAAGCTAAGTAGGGTAATATTTTTGCTTCGAAAGCTGAAAGTAAATACCCTTTGAGTTTGTTAAGATAGCTTACTTTGCCATTTTCCATTCCCACATTGTGTATGGTACCAGGCTTTGGGGACACTCTACCAGTGTAATTAGAGTTCTTCGGTTACAGAAAAAACCGTTAGGGTACTAAATGGCCCACAGCTGCTTGAACACTGTAGACCACTGTTTTCACAACACCATATTATAACAGTTAATCTGTTTATTATATATATATATATATATATATATATATATATATATATATATATACCACCAATGTCTTTCATAAATTAAGCATAAAGAACATGAATACAACAAATAAATGTTTACATAGGTATGAAACCAAGAAATGCCTTGATGTCCATGTCAATATATCTAGGTTACACAAGGTTACAAATTGCTTCCCTGTTATAGGCAATAAAATGTTCAACTCCATACCCCGTCAAGTTGTCCTTCCTACAGCCTAACTAAATATTTTGAATCTGACCATTCCCTTCTGCTTTGCTATTTAAATTATTTTGTGTTTAATTTATGCATGCGTTTCGTGTTATTATCTGTATACTGCATAGCCCAATACTCTTTCAATTTATATATGAGCTTGAATTCATGAGCCCAGTTTAAAATAGAGGTTCCCAGTCATATCATAACTGTTTTTATATTACTAGATGTAGTCTTTCACAAAATGTAACCTAGTTTTAGATTTAATATTCACATGTATGCCTAGTTATATTTTTGGTGTATTAGTGCATGGCCAGTTATATATTAATTAATTAATTAGTGCAGGGACATGAATTAATGCACACTGTGTGCAACTCTTAGTCAAATCTTTATTTTCTTACATGTAGTCATTTTTAATGTTGTTTAGTGTTTAATTGCAATACCTGCATGAATGCTTAGTTTAATTTATATTTTTAGTACATGACCTGATGGACATTTATTGGTTCACGAACTCTAATTATTGCACGCAGCTAAGTTTTGTAGTTTAATATAGTTATCACTGGACGTAATCTAATTCAATTTGTAGATCGGCTGAATAAATCATTCGAATCATTTGGAAGTATCAACTCTCTCATTCTGTTCCAACCTCAAATTGTATTTGTTGAATAGATTACCAAGTATTGAACCTTTTAATTGCAGTTGAAATTTGGATGTATCGTAGACTAGGTGTTACCTACAACTTCGTTTGCATTTATTTGTAATAGGAAATGGTGATTAATAGTGTCTTCTCCTTCTACATTCGGTTTTGGCTATACCACACAATCGCCAGCTGTAAACACTTTAAAAATAAAACTTCGTGAATTGTTTCCTTGAAGATATAATGTTCTAACATCAAAGCATCTTTAAGCTCAAAGATAATATCTATAACTTTATGACATTGTAGCTGCCTCCAACATTTGATGGCGAAAGAGTCATACAAGGAGAAATGATAATATACCTCTAAGATCTCAAAGGATTTGGATTGCCGGTTAAGCAGCTGGCAAATGTCGTTATTAAAAATGTTCGGAGCGTAGAATCCTCCATTGGTTGAGGACCTTGAGTGCAGAAATTTATTACGTGGGTTCGAGTCCCGGTGGAGTGAAAACTATTTTCTTCGTGTAAATGAGTGTGTGCAAAATTCATCAAATCAAAAGGAAAAATCAATATTTGTAAATGTTATAGCTAGTAAGCCTCATTAAAACACACAGATTCTAGTTTAAAAGTATTCATGCAAAGTATTTATATTGGACATAAATTCATGTAACAGATTTCACTGAAGGACTATTGTATTGATACCGCTCAGTGTAAGGCAAAAATGGTGTCTATATTCATAGCCGCCAGACATCAGCTGGCTGATCGTTCCGATGTGATTGTTTCCTGATACTGTTTCTGTTGCTATTATTAGGTCCCACTCTTGTTTCAGTGCATTGTTTGCTTTAATTATAACTACTAAAGAACATAAAGTAAATATAACCAACACTTAATTTACAGTATAAAGTTCAAAATTACGAAACACAACCCAATAATTCAGGTAAGTTTTTCTTATAATGTTTTATAATTATACTAAAACATATACTAAAACTCATAATAATTTGCACGAAACCAATATCTAATATGCCCTGTCATTAATTAATATTAATTTTATTGGTTTTCATATGCGAACATATAAGTAAAAAGTAATAATTTAGGGTACGTATTATTACGTATGGTGAGAGGAGTATGTTTGAATATTACAGTTACAAATATTTGAATATTATTTGAGATATGGACCAATAATGCGATTTATGGAAAACATGGAAAAAATATAATGAATATTACAATTTACCTATATCGTAAGTTTATACAAGGAATTATTTATTCTCGTGCTAAATCTTTTTCTTCATGAAATTGAATCATCAACCCAACTTGTACGTTCAGTAACTTATTGGGGTTGATATAATTAAAAAACACGAATTTTTATGTGATTCTAAATGTTTGAGGTTATCTCACATGAATTAGTATTTATTATGGTTCGCAATTAATTAAATTTCAGAAGTAAAAGGTGTTTGTTAGATTCTTAGAACCGATAGTATAAATTATTGTCAACACTGATATATTTGCCGAATAACTGAATAACCAGTTTAGCAGATTCCAGTATTAGTATGACATTACGTTTCAGTATGAACAAGAACATTATTTATATTCTGTTAAGAGTAAAAATGACTTAAACTTCATTATGATATTGATGTGGAAATGTTCAGCATCTATAGAAATAATATATTCTATTACCAGATGGGATGTGATTGTAGGAAGGCGGAAGTGAAACAGCGTCTGGGAGCGGCTCAATAATGGTTGTTTCAATGTTTTACGGTTTACTGGAATTGTAAAGCACAGGGTTGGGCTGCAACTATTATTAGACCAATCAATGTGAAACACTGCCGTATAACCTTTCAAGACCTAACATGACAACTATTACACAAAATTACACTGATAGTGTATCAGTTACGTGTTTATAAATGGTGCGAAATAAATCAATATAAACGGTTTGAACAAATTGACTACCCCTCACTAACCCCTCTACTAACGTACTCGTAGTTGGTGTTACTTAGAACAAAGTATCATTGTTAGTGTTGATTATAAATATCGATACATTTTGATTAATATTGTGAAATATTAAATGCTATATATTTAGTTTACTTAAATACATTTTCATGTGTTATAGTATTTATTAAGTTTACAAAGAGCCTTTCACGCTAGCTGTTAGAAAAATGCAATGAGCCTTTGTTTTTTTGTGCACATGTCCTAAGATTATTGCGATGTATTTCAGTCTACACTGCAAGTTTATAGAATCATACATAAAATCAATTACAGAACAATCAGGTAATTGTATACAAGTTTGAGACATAGGAAAAAAAGGTAGCCCCACCCCCCCCCCCCCCCACCCCCCCCCCCCCCCACCCCCCCCCCCCCCCACCCCCCCCCCCCCCCACCCCCCCCCCCCCCCACCCCCCCCCCCCCCCAGATCGTGATATCACAGAATCATTAGACGTGGACTGTTATCGGTAGCAACTTTCTTGCTCGATTTCTAACTTAACCAAGAACTAATGAGAGTAGCGTGATGTCGGACAGTTAGAGCAAAGCTCTGTTTGGCATCTGGATCGTTGAAATTTCTTATTTCAAAAACGGCGGCACGGAACATCGTTTACTTACTTAATTACTGACGTTCTTTTAAAGGTGTTACTTTGATACAAGATGTAACATGAAGATTTCCTGATATACTAGTTATCTTCGTACACTAGTTGTGTGAAGGTAAATTAGTTTATTTAGTGTACCAGTTTTCTAATATCTTCTTTATGAAATTATATCACAGGTTAGTTGAGAATTATTATAAACGTTTATAGAAAATACTAGCAGATACCCGGCTTTGCATGTGATTTCCCATTGTTAATTACAATTAAGAAGAATAGATCAGATTAAAAATCTCGAAAGGTAGTGTTACTGAAGTTTTGGTATCTCTGAATGATGGCAAATGTGTGGATAATAATGTAAATTAAGTTGGTAATAAATTTAAATAATATATATTTCCAATATTAAATAATATGGCTTTCTACAAAACTGTTCACTCTGTCATATATTGAAGTATATTAATTATGAGCTGCCAACTTTAACACAAAGAGAGGTGTTATACATCTCGTTGTTCAGTGCCCATCCAGAGAGAGATTGTCCAATAGAACATGGAACTGAGCAAAGTAGAAGGCTCAGAAAAATAAAAAATGTAAGTTAAAAATTATACATGTATAAGTGAATTTAGTATTAAATTAAATTATAGATATTTTCAAATCTATTTATTCTAAATTCATTGACCTTCACTTATCTAATGTGTTTGGTATGTCTATTATAATGGATTATAATGGATATAGCTAGGATTATGACGTACAAGTTATTCCCACAATTGCGTGTAAAGATGGTTTGTGTATACATTTCAGAGTATATAAAAGTTTTGCCCTCGCACAATATGGTAAGTATGTAGTCTTTACTCTTGTCTAGGTTGGTTCGTTTTATTATCAACTTTCCATACACAGAGCCATCCTCTGCCGGAAATTGCATAATAGTATTCTTCATCTGAAGGTGTCAAGTCTACGTAAACGTGCTGCCTCGCGTGGATCTTACTTGAGGTTATGTCACAATCACCTTCTGACTAATATCAAGTACCAGCTGTTTTAAGCAAACTGTTGAAAATGTTGTAGTTTACATGTAGGATTTACCAGCAACGATAATGTAATAAACCTGGTAAGAGTACGCCACACCCCGCACAGCACAACAGGCTGGCTGAAGTTGCATTTCAAGTTAATAGGTCATTATATTTCGATAATTAAGGTACAAGCATTATCACTTCACATGTTAGCGTTGTAATCTCATAATATTTACCTAGTTCACAAACATATATTCTGAGATTTTCTCCGTTGTCGTCATGGTTACATATTAGGTAAATAAAAAATGTTCACTAATAGTAATCCAAATCTTTTGAAGCGATAGTTACCATCATCGAACTCGATGTTCTTCATATAGAAATTATGAATTAATGCATAGTTTCAAATTGATAGGTCAGTTCATTCTCTAGATAATAAGGGGATAATCTAATCGAGATTACGCCTTATTAAATTAAATGCTGTAATAAGCGAGTTCATATCTATTGTATCTGAAATCTCTTCAATTTCAAATATAAATTTAATAATAGTAAATATTATTATATTGATATAATAAATTAATATATTGAGATATAGGCTATTAACCCTGCGGCTAATAATTTGGTTTCCTTTCTTCTACTAAATTAGGGGAATAAATTATGGTAGGATTTCTTTTCATTTTTTCGTTTTCATTATCGAATGTGTAGGTTCGCAACTATAATAGGATGGTCTAAAATAACATAGAATACATGTATTCATCAATTACAGCGAAAAACTATAATACAAGCTTTTAGTTCGATTTTGAAGTGCCTCGGCTCTCGGAAGCATGAACCGTCCATAACAAAATAAATTTTTTCCTTAAATATCTCACGATTCTAGTAAATCAAACCGGTAAAACATAAAGTATTTAAATCAAATAAACTTTGATCCCTTGTTGTTTACTTTTCTACAGACACAACTTCTTTCATAAAAATATATGATAGTGAAAATTAAATTAACGACCAAACATTATTATTCGTATCGCATGGTTCATTTCAACAACAATGTTATATGAATACTTCTACAATATCTAAGGTTTATTATCACTCTACGGCTGTATGAAGACAGTTGTCAATAAAGCGCATTAATTGAAAGCTTACACTCCAGCTGCTAAAATCTTGCGCGGACCAATATGGCTGAAATTGCTTCAAGTATACGATGTGTTGTCTGGTAGATATCCCCTCTTTTTCTCTACTTCCTTAATAAACCCAATCAAAACTTAAAAAATGTACTTCGGAAGTTAAAATACGTATTTAGCAACTGTTTTTATTTCTAACTTTTTAAAACATGTCAAAAAACTCGCAACTTCTATACAGTTTATAATGTTTTAAACGTACTAAAACCAGCTGTTTCCAAATTCTACAATCACGGATGCAATGATTTTAGAAGCAGGGAGTTTTCATAGTGTAGAAAATTTCAAGCTTCTCAAAAATAAACTGTAAATTGTTTATAACATTGTAAAACATTGCCGTAATAAACGGAAGACTCAAACCTTCTGAACAAGAAACAAACTTCATATATATTATGTTGCAAAGTATTTAAAAGCTGTGTATGATAATTGTCACTTCCCATTTACCTATAATCCAATATATATTTGTTTATGTATTAATAATCAAAGCCATTATATTACATAATATATGCAAATAGTGTCAACCCAACCTTGGACGTATGAAAGCATTTCAAATAAAGAAACATGTGAATAGGATCACCAGGGTATCATTCTTTGCTGTGAGCTCGACCGAGGATATCTGTGCAGACAAGTGTGTAGGAATCGTGCTGGGTTTTCCAGTGTACATTTCTCTCAGATTTATGACTTCATATCTATGTAGAATATATTTTACTCTAATAAGTATCCCACACGAATCATATTAACCCAAATTATCCTGCTAGTACATACATACCACCTCGGTATCGTGTGTTATCTCTCTTTATTTATAATAATCACAATCCTCTTCTCAGATGAGAGTTAAGCAAGAACATATTTAATAAAATAATATAAAGGCTAAGTGTTAGTGAAGATTACTTCTCGAGGGACTGGAAAAGTGTTAGTTTTATCAGAATGTGCACATAATATATCATGAACGAACATATCAATAGACTTATTATTATTTTATTAAACAAAGAACCGAAATATAACTGAATGATAAAGAAAATCTTCTCACGCAGTGCGATAGTAAGTGTTCTTTCAATCATATTCATTCATGTTTTTCATTATTCAACACTCACAATATTTTACAAGGATGGGTAAAGCACCTTATACACCTTGCAAATTTTATATATTTTACTGCGAAAGAGCCTTACTAAAAGATCTCCTCTTAAAAAGGATCTCCACGTGACTACCTTACGAAGCTGTACTACCACCACCTGACTCTCCTGTATCATTACACTCTGTGATTGGAAAATCATGCAAATAGCAACATTAGACTCGATCCGAGATTAGAGTCGGTGCTCTTATTACACTTAACAGTAGCTTAGAAGCTTATAAGGGAGAAAATTAACTTGAAGAATTATGAATTAATAATATATAAAGAATCAGTTTAAAGAAATGATCCTTGTCCTTACCAATACATTTTGCAAGAACAGTATTCGTAAGAAATGTTTGTAAATAAATCAATTTTATTGTATTCTTTTTATACAGTAATAAATTTAAGACCATAAACCTAAATAGTAAATATTTATATATGGCGAAGAAAAAAATCATTAAAACAAATATAATAAAATCGAAACTTTGATCACATTTTAAGTAATTGATTTTAAACACAATAAACATTTTGATTTGATTATATACATTTCATTTATACATTTAAGGATTGTGTGTGTTTTACTGTAACTGGATATATCAAAATTATTTAAAAAAAAAGTTGTATATTTACTTTTTATTTAAATTATTATTTGACAAAAAAATAATAGGCCTATCAGTAATTAAAGAAAAAAGAATACAACATATATGTAATCCTTTTTATTAATAGTATTCATATAAATATATGCTATAGTAATGTTTCTTGAAATCGGTGAGAAATATCTCCAAAGAAATGATCAGACACTAGAAGGAATTTCGGCGAAGGTCTAAATGTAAGAGCACCTTAACAAAAGGGTTTAAACGTGTGTGAAAACAACAACGGTTACCCATATCATATCTTTTAGCTTTACACACATAAAACTAACCGCCAAATACGTAAACAAATGTTAAATTTAGCGTCAACTAAATCAGATACAGACCCTTAAAGAGACAACTTTCGGTCCTTTATCTAGTTATCTGACGATAACATTAACTATTACTTATGGCTATGGCGATCGGTTATAATTTTGTGTGAAGCTATGAAAAATATTATCCGTGTAAACATTTTTGTTCCATAATCTTAACCCTTTTGACCTAAATTATTACAGTTGCGATCAGTTTCTTTCTTAGGAATGGTTCCTATATAAATAAAAAAAGAAAACAAAACAACAAAAAACAAATACAAGTTATGTGCTTATACAGTGGATATTGCCTCTCAAATATTATAGTTCGGTTTAGTGTTTGTATTGCTACACTTTAGTAAAATTCATGATATATGCGGTCGGGCTGAATAAACAAAGTTACTATTCTCAGATACTTTTCACTACCACAGTGATTACAACCACATATCACTGTGGTATCTGTGTGGTTAGTGTTTGTAGTCTCATTGTAGTTACAGTCTCGGGAGATATCAAGCTCAAAATGTACGTCTTATTACGTTGACGGTTATAAACTGAACGTGTGGGTGTTACATGGAACTAGAGAGTGTTTTGTCTTGAACATTTTGTAACTAAGCCATATGTCTCAGTAGTTGATATACTTATATAATGGTACGGATCTCAATATAAAATGTATTATTTAGGACTGTTTATAATAATCAAAGAGAAGGTTTATATATATATATATATATATTTATGAAAAACATATATAAAAGCATATTGACATATGATATTTGATGGTGTATTGTCACAGAATGAGAATAAGGTTTAAAAAGCTTATAGCGAGTGAAGCTCAATCATGTATCTGTAGGAAAAAGTCATATATGTTCGTCTCTTTGTCAACTTTTCCACTTGATACTGCACACACAAAGCTACCAATCTCCCACCGTGCTACTGACAGTGTGATGAAAACTAAAAATGGAATATATACCTAGTGGTATTTATGTACCAGGAGAATAAAACTATCTCACGAAAAAGGTTTTAATGCCTTAAGTTTTCATGCGTATTAATAGTTTATCATTATTGCATTATTTTTTTCCTCATACTGAAAGGATTCAGTATCAAACCATTGGTACTAGAAAAATGTGATCATATTTGACCATTGATTTCTTTTTTTAACGTATTTAAAATTAATGTATGGTGCCTAATTTTCCTCTGCGTTTTGCTACTTTCTTCATCAATATGTTTTACCAATAAATTACATATGCTGATAAAAGAGCACTCACAATCATCTGAAAGTTATATAAAGAGATTTTTAGCTTTAAAATCGTTCGTAGCAAAGTGATAGTGAAGTCTATGCCTTCGAGGGACAAAAAGAGTTTACAAAATTAGAAATTTTCACGTACCTTTATTAGTATACAGGCAACATTACGCTACACAATTGCGCATGTCACAAAATGGGATTTTGTTGACCGTAAAAATAAACTGTGATATGATTTTTTATGTATCACTAAATGATGGGAAATGTCCGGAAAAATCCCTGTTTCCTTCGCAATCCTTCCATTGTCAAAAAAACTTTAAACAAGCTAATAGTTTTTACAAATAACGTGGCTGTGGTGGGAAGGGTTGATTCAATGTGAAAGTTTGAGTTTAGATCCAATTCATCTTCCTCCTGGTGTAGAGTTCTGAAATCTGATGCTGTCAAAGGCATAAGTTGAACCTAATGAGACGATGAGAATACCTCTTCCCTAGATTACAATAAATGTTGTAGTCTACGTGTCTCTAATGACGAAACGATTAAAATATTTTATTTTGAGCTTTTTCATTACCAACGTTTTTTGGAAGGTACTCCGTAGCTTATTTATCACTCAGATTAATACACGAGTTTTACATTAATCTCATGGGTAACCATGATTGCAACATGGAAATAGCAAACATAATAAATAAGTTTCTAAATAAACATTATAATAAGACATACACGCAGTCATTCAACTTGCATTCAGTTGCCCTAAGTAACACATTCCAAAGCCGCCAACCGCTATACCCCCTGAGCCCCCAGCATCAAGGCCCTGACCTCCGCCCCAAAGCGAGCGCGCTTATCAATGGCTCTGAACGTTTTATAGGTAAGGCATTTCATAATCGGCAGGCAGAAAACTGTAAACGGACTTACTTAAGGTAGTTGTTCTATGAATTGGTATAGATTAATAAGGATGTACCCATCCTTGTACTTCGTTCACTTATTTCAGACATAAATAGAAAGTTGTTTGAAAGATAACTGGGACAATTTGTATTTAAAAGAGCGTGCAACAGAATGAGTAAATGATAGTCTCGAAGGATTTGTAATTTTATATAGATAATTGTTTGAAGAAGGGCGTTACGTGATCATCACGTCTGAGATGCAAAAAGTTCTGAGCACGCTGGAGTCTATTTGAAAGCTCCACAGTCATGTCATTAATCACTACGTCACAGTAGTTGAAATGAGGCAGTACAAGGAGTCTTTATCTCAGCATTTCATTTTCATTTATTTATTTCATTTTATTTATTTCCACGGCAATCGCCACTTTTACAATACCATTACATAGTAAAATAACATAACAATATAGAATAAGAGTGCAACAAGCGAATACAACAACTGATACAATTGGATAACAATAACTTGATAACGACTAAATCAATAGGTAACAATAATTCAATAACAACAACAGGTAACCATTTGACAATATAACAAGAAAAGTTTGGAGATTTAAGATGCACAGAGAGGTCAAGCAAAACAGGGTTGATTAAACAAGATCAACAAGAACAGGTACATGAAATAATCAATAAACTATAAATACAACAACAATATCGAACAATTTAAATGCAAAGACTGTAATATATAACAAAGTACTACTAAAAAAAAGGCGAGTAAAAACAGAAAAAAAGGTATAGTTGAAACAGAATTATAGAGTTGCCATATACTAATTTGATGATTTTTTCTCGAAAATCTAGCAGGGCTGGTGGCGAAGAAGTCAACAAGATGTCCCATCTCATTTCCGCTGCGTAGAAGTCGAGGTATCGTACTCTGTTGTTGGTAGGTCGTTGAATAGTACAGTCTTGCAAAGGTTGTCTTCGCAGTCTCGTATGCCCAGGAACATGGAAGTAGATTTTGTTGAGTAATTGCGGACAATCAATGCTTCCGTCGATGATCTTGTGGAGAAAGATAAGATCATGTATCTTTCTACGAGCCTCAAGAGGAGCAAGGCCATGCTGTAGTTGATAACCAGCAATTGGAACATTCATGTAGTGGTGGCCATCTCTGAACCCAGCTGTTCTGACAAGACGATGCTGAACTCTTTCAAGTTGTGTTTTGAGTTCCTTCTTGGGAAGGTGACCAGATGGAAGAGTTGTATTCCAGGAGAGGACGAACAAGTGCTTTGTAGAGGATCAGCAGGGCGTCTACTGAAAGATTACGAGTAGAGCGGAAGATAAATCCAAGAGTTGAGTTTGCTCTATTACAGATGTATTGGATGTGCTCAGCAGGGTGAAAAGTTGGTGTTTGTTGTGATGACGCCAAGGTCCTTTATTTTATCTACTCGATGAAGAACGGTGTTGTAAAGAGAATAATTGAAGAGACAGGGTGTAAAAGATCTTGAAAAGGTCATCACAAGCGCGCATTTAGATATATTAAGGTCCATAGCGTTCATAAGGCACCATTTTCCGATATGGAAAAGTGCTGATTGAAGCAGTTTGGTAATCAGTTAAAAGAGTTTATTTCTATGAAAAATCTTTGCATCATCAGCAAATAGTAGCGGCTCAACTCCAAGGCAGTGGTCGATATCATTTATAAAGAGGTTTAAACAGATGAGGCCCGAGGAGAGAGATCCCTGGGGAACCCCTGATAAAGCACTTAATGACCGAGAAATAGCGCCTCCACATCTAACCTTGAGTGTACGATCTCTGAGATATTATTTAAAACTTGCTGTGGTAGATATGAAGCCAGCCGCTAATAGTAGAAAGTCATAGTTTATAATCAGAGACAAGATTTCATTTCATAGCACCCTTACTTGTTAGTGCCCTCCCGACCTCACTGAAAGTCATTATTTGAATTATTACATGTAATTTAACTGAAATAACAAAAATATGAATGTACCATGTGACAACATATCTCGAGAACATTATAGAATGGTGAATGTTCTACCAAGAAATTCGGTTTGAGTGTCATTAAATTCAGTAGGGTGCCAAATGTCTCTATTGGCTGCAGGAAGGATGTGAATATTTCTTTTATGTATGATTTTCTGTCCAACGAACATCTTGAGAAAGAAATGAGCTATAGATTTGTAATTAGTTTTAAAAAAATTCCTAGGATTATTTTGAAGATACATGTACGAGTAATCAACAAACATTCTGGATCGATATCTTTTATCCTTTATTAATTCTGAAAAAACCTGACTGGGTGGTGTGAAGGAAATACGTTCATAACGCTATTTCCAACAACCTAACAAAAGGTGAGACATTTTACATATGAAAATAAAAATTTTAGCTAAAGACCTAGCTATTATTAACTGACACTGTATCATAATACAGCAGCTTCCAGACTCATATATTGCTTCTTACACCTCAAATACTCATAAAACAACTCATAAAATTGATTACTTAGCTGTTTCCAGTAACTTGAGTGTATCACTTAATTTGAATATATGTGAATGTTTCAAGTTGTATTTTGTTCGAGCTTGCGAGCAGAGAAGAATCTATTCATCCACTTTGCATAGTTAATCAAGAACCAGAATGTTAATCAAATTCGGAACATCTCAATTATTAACTGCTCTAACTACATAGAATGTGAACTAGTATTTTTAAAGTGCTACTATGTAAAATATCTCTCGCTATTATTGATAAATGTAGGAAATGTAAAATAACAAATATATTATTATAGAATTAAGGAGTTTAAAATAGGTTATTAAATGCAGTAAATCTTTATCAATGAAAATTTTTTCATTTTTCTGGTTCCCAGAATCCTTCATTAGAAACCACACAGATGATTGAAACAAACGAAACAGAACCCAAACCGAGAATAAAAAAATGATCAAAAAAGAACTTTAACAGAAACTGTTTTGAAAATTTAGCAGCCGAAAAAATCTTTTGAAAACCTGTTAGGAATTATATGACTATTTTTATTACATTGATACTTATATAACATTATAATGACCCATAGGTTCGCAAATATAGTTTATTTATATGCTCAAAGCCGAAAGAATATGTAATAAACCGTGACAAAATTGGTATGATTATTTTTTTCACGTTAAGGTTTTCTACATAATAATGCCCTTAAGGTTTGAAAATGTGGTTTATTTAAACACCCAAATAGGGTTTTTATATCTAATTGAGAAAATTAACAAAAACAATCTAAATTTAGCTAATTTTCATTCATATTACCACAAATTAATTTTTGAGATCGTGTGATGAAACACGAATTTCTTTGATAGTTTTACTAATAATGAATCTAATGAAAAATGAAATAATGAAATAATGAGTTTTATTCCTCCACAAAAATACAGTTCGACAAACAATCTACATTCTAGGAATATACACTGCCACTTCATCCAGTAGTGTGGCAGCGCAAATAATAGAAAAATAATGTTTATTAGCGAGAGTCCAAACTCTTCTTTATAGACTGCTCACTCCGTGCCGGCCTGCTAATCACTGTACTTAATCTTATCTATACAAATTTGGCCTTATTTGACTAATGTACTTTCGAATGATTAGATATTAAAACTTAGTCGTGTTTACTATATTAAGGAAACAAAATTTTTAATAGCGATAAATATAGAAATAAATATAATACACATATACAAATAAATAATATAATAATGAGGTAATAAATAAATACACATACTATTTACAGTTTAACAAAATAAATATAAAGCCGAGAAACCAATAAATAAGCCAACATACAATGAATAATTATACAAGAGTATTGTTTAAGAAACTGATATTACTATTTTCAAATAACCATTTTTTCAACTTAATACTAAACAATTTTTACTGTGCTACAGTCTTTAACTTCAGAAGGCAGTTGATTAAAGTATTTCGGCCCAACATATTTAAAAGAATGTCTAAACAACGATTTCTTTACTTTAGGCGTTCTAAAAAAGTTTTGTACTTAAGTTTCTCGTTTCTATACATTAAATGGATTGTGCCTGTATTACCACTTCTTAAATAGAAAGAGCCTTAGCACCTTAAATACAAAAAGATGTTGTAAAGGTAATAATCTTAGCTGACAGTATAGGGGGAAAAGAAACTTTCACGCTTCCGTTTTTGTAAAATTATTCTTTAAAAAAATGGTTCTGAATAACACGTATTTTTTTTATTTTATATTTAAAAAGTTCCTCCCCAGCATTGTATTGCATACTGCAGCCTAGAGTCAACTAGTGCAAAATATAGTGTTCTCAACAGCTTTTCACCACAAATATTTTTTAAAAAATAAAATTTTCGTAATGATGATTTTAATTTTTTATACAAATAATTAATGTGATTTCCCCACGTTAGTTTTGTATCTAAAAATACTCCAAGATATTTGAAGCTGTCTACTCTCCCTATACTTAGACAGTTACAATAATTAGTTTGAGGACAGTTTAGGATATGGTACTTCAATTCAGATTGGAAATGAAAACTTCTAAAATCAAAATTTATATATTTAGTTTTGTTAACATTTATTTCCATTTTTATTACTATCGCACCAGATTCTTAAAATTGCCAGGTCTTTCTGTTATATTTGTCTCCAGAGCGGTAAAATATTTTTTTTCAGAATAAAAACAGAGCAATATCGTCCGTGAACGCGCTAGGGATGCCAATTAAAATCAGGACTCTAAAAGGTCATTAATAAAAATCAAAAACAGAGTAGCCGACAGGACAGAGCCTTGCGGCACACCTGATTTCACAGAAAGATGTGGAACTAAAAAATATTTTTAATTTGTACTTGTTGGATTCTGCCCTGTAGAAAAACTATTAAACCAATTTAGGGCTATTCCTCTTACTCCCAGTGCATCTAGTTTCAGTAATAGTATTTTGTAATTAACCAAGTCAAATGCTTTTTTGAAATCTATAAATAAACCGGTGGACTTGTTTCCTTCATTAAGGTTTGTGTAAATGTAGTCCGTAACCTCAACAAGAGCATCCTCGGTGGACTTCCCTTTCCTAAAACCGTACTGTCTACTGCTAAAATAATTTTTATTATCAAGATAATTTATGAGCCGATTTTTTCATAAGTTTTTTTTCGATTGTTTTTTTGTTTATCTGTATTAGTATTGAAGAATTATATCAAATTATAAGTATAATAATGACGAGACCGAACTTAAATAACGGTAATTATTGGTGATGAGAGAATGAGGAGGGGTGGGGGGTGAATGGCGAAGCGGGAGGCTCTTGAACTGTGATAGAAGTGGTGGCTTGCTCTTCGCATCCGGGCTTCAAATGACTGCATTATACACACCTCTTCAAGCTTTGGGGGGGAGTGAAGCGGGGAGACACTTGAAACTGTGATAGAAGTGGCTTGCTCTTCGCATCCGGGCTTCAAAATGACTGCATTATACACACCTCTTCAAGCTTGGGAGTGAAGCGGGAGGCTCTTGAACTGTGATAGAAGTGGCTTGCTCTTCGCATCCGGGCTTCAAATGACTGCATTTATACACACCTCTTCAAGCTTGGGAGTGAAGCGGGAGGCCTCTTGAACTGTGATAGAAGTGGCTTGCTCTTCGCATCCGGGCTTCAAATGACTGCATTATACACACCTCTTCAAGCTTGGGAGTGAAGCGGGAAAGCTCTTGAACTGTGATAGAAGTGGCTTGCTCTTCGCATCCCGGGCTTCAAATGACTGCATTATACACACCTCTTCAAGCTTGGGAGTGAAGCGGGAAGCTCTTGAACTGTGATTGAAGTGGCTTGCTCTTCGCATCCGGGCTTCAAATGAGTGCATTATACACACCTCTTCAAGGTTAGAAGTGAAGCTTTTCATTCCATCCAATTTTTTTCCTGCATGATGATTTAAATACAAAAAAAATTTGAATTCTTTCCTTGTGGAAGTTGTACCGTATGACGATAACACATGGGGGTGGTTGACTTCTGAGGTCGTAGTAATAAATACTAGAAATGCAAAGTTTACTTATATAGTTCAATTTAATTTACTAAACTTACAAGCACCACTTTTTTAGATGGTAAATGAAAAATATGTATTGCCACGTTGCTGCCAATTAGAATGTAATAACTAAAAGTATATCTTCTAGGTGGGCCTAAAATATCCAATGTTCTATTGAATTATGCGTACGACGTTTTACTTTACAAAACAATAATATTTCACTTCCCTTCACAATAGGTAGACTCACAACCCGGGTATCGGCGTCTTGGCACGAGACATTGAAGCTGTAGTCTAAGAACGGTTACTTCTAGAAGAGGAGTAGATGTTGGGAAGTGGTAGCCATCTTATTCAAACAACACGTGAGATACCTCAGCTACGTAAACTCGCCTAAAACAAAATTCGCGACGGTATTAGCCATTTAATGATACAAATTACTATTTTATCAACAACGTGCTCGTCGCCATAAGGACGACGCCACAACCTTTATCTATCTCCATCAAGCAAATAAAAAGATCTTCAAGGGTAAGTTACTTTACTATTCCACATCTTTACTTTACGTTACATTCATTTTAATATGTTCGGCATCAAAAGGGCTAATTTAATAATACGGAAAAGATAAATTTTACTTACGGACAAAGCGCGCGAGGTCTGATCGGTTACGTAGTTTGGGCTGCTACAAAGGGTTAGAAGAAAAAAATTCATACGCGTGCCAATTAGGTAGTTACTCCGCCCAATAATTTAGTTCCGGAAACATTGGATGTAAAATAGTATTATATTATACTGGCTGATTAGGTTGCGAAATTTACATTGTATGAAATTTAATTAACTAATTTACGGTACAGAATATCCCCCCTGTTTTGATTTCGCAACCTAATTAGTCGCTTTACTTTAAACATATTCTAAATAAACAAACTTAATTCAACCTTTTATTCATTACATAAATTCAAATTCAACCATAACAATTCGATAGCGCGGGGTTTCAAAAGTTTCCTATCAAATCCGCTAGATCGCATGCCAATGCAGTTCTATGACTGCTCGCTTAGGGACCAAAAATAGAAAATCAATATAGGCAAACTATTTTCATGCAGTGCACGTTGCAGCGTTTTAGAATTTGCGGGTCGTTGCAAGAATAAGGGCATTTAAGGCGATTAAATCGTAAATAAGTGTAGTGTAGTGTTTTGTTATATAGGCGCCACATTCATACTTCTTTTTTGCATTCATACCAGTGTTTTGTGTATAGTGTTTTGCCATTAAATACCCTGAGACTTGCGGACAAGTTACCAATATGGATCGAATACTTTGGAATGAAACGTCCCCTCACGAGAAGCTAAGTCTCACATTCCTTATTAATACTGCATTACTCTTAATACAATATTTACATACAACATCCTATACATCTTACATCTACATGAATTTTAACACTTCAAATATATCTACAAAATTCAAACTTCAATATTTTGACATACATACAAAAGACAGACACAACTTTTCATATTTGTTTCCTATATTACAAACAGGATCAACTATGTCTCATTTCTTTATATAAAGTCTACCTACAAACTCTTTTTCTATATTTTGTTTCCATTGAAACATTCGTTAAGAATTCACCAAACAATTAACTTTCTGGATTTTATCTTATCTTTTTAAATTTGGCAGCAAGTGGTTCCTTAAGCTAGGGATGCTACAAAGTTTTTTTTTTATACAGAACAGGTCTTAATTTGGTTTTAGATCTACAATATGAACCTTTTTTACATTCAAAACATTTTCAGTGTGTTGTACAATACAAGTTACAGGGCTTAAAAAATATAAAATTCTATAAATTCCTATATATTTTGGTGCTAATTTTGCACAAAAACTTTTCTACCTTATTGCTTAAATAGTGGGTTCTTATCCATACTAAGGAATGCAACTTAAAGGGATGTTTTACATTTTGCTCTGAGTACTTTTGTCTATTACTGTTATGTGCTATACTCCTTTTTACATTGACCACAGCTCTCTTTAAATTGTTTACAACAGTTTCCTTGGACAAATTCTCACCAATTAGATCATTTAGCTTCCATAAATTAGATAAAGCATTATTACAGGAATGATTAAACATTAAATCAAAGGCAGCAAAACCAGTGCTTTCATTATGGGCGGTGTTTAAACTTAATTGTATATAGCCTAGGTCATTATCCCAATTACTATGACAGTTGTGATAGAAACTACGTAATAATGTAGATATGTTTCTAATATGCCTTTCTGATTGATTTCCATTAGCCCTGTAAGGCGCTAGTCTACGGTGTTCAATAAAATTCTTAAATAAGAACTTCTTAAAATACAGTGATGTAAAATATGCGGCATTGTCTGACACTATTATTTTAGGTACAGAAAAGTTGTTAAAAATTATGCGGTCTAATTTATTACATATTTCAGCACTCTTACATTCCCTCAAAGGGATTACCCATAGAAATTTACTGGCGGCATCTACAACTACAAGTAAATATACATTGCTGTTTCTAGTTCTCACTAAGGGACCTAAAAGATCTATGAATAAACAATCCATATTGTTCTTAAATGGCACAGATACTAATTCGCCTTCATATTTTCTTTGGCACACTTTACTCATTTTACAAACATTACATGTTTTTCACTTTTGCCTTTATAATTTCGTATAAATCAGGTCTATAAAAATACTGATTAATTTTTCTTTGCGTTCTAGCAATGCCTAAATGACCTCCTATTAAAGAACTGTGGAAGAATTCATATACTAAATCAATTAACTGTACAGGCAAAAAATATCTTACTCTTACTTTTTACATTCCTTTTGTACATCAGTAAATTGTTTTTTTATAAAATAACATAAATTGTTACTATTGCTTTTTACAGATTGAATGATTTGCTGAGTTTCTTTATCTTGAAGTTGATATTTTTCTAAATCTTTAAAAACGCTAATGGCAAATCATTAATTAACAACCACAAATTATCCTTCTTATTGCACTTATTATTTATCTGCATTTTAGGCTTTACATTAGATGTTGGTTTACATTTTTGCCTTCGGGAGGAGTTTGAATGGCAGAAGGAAATCGATAATCTATTTTTATCCTGGTCTGGACCGTTCCGGCAGTCACTGGGGCTCGGATCAGCTGTTCCCGTCGACTCGCCCTCAAACATACGTGATAGGGCATCTGCCAGTGCATTATCGGTGGAACTTTTTAAATTCAACCTCAAATGGCAAATTCAAAATCCTCTCGATCCACCGGGCAAGTCTTCCTACCTTCCTTTTGTGATTGAGGACATAGGAATAAAGCTTGGTTATCAGTTATTAATTTAAAGGTTCTTACTTCTAAAAAGTCGTGCCATTTTTCTATGCAAATTAGTGCACTCAAAGCTTCTTTTTCATAAACAGTATATTTTAATTCGGCATCAGTAAATTTCCTAGAGTAATAGGCTATTGGCATTAATTCATTTTGGTCGTTTTTCCTGTAACAAACAACCACCTGCGGCTATTCCACTAGCATCTGTCATTACTATAAATTGCTTTGAAAAATCGGCTAACTGGAGTACAGGAGGATTCATTATAGCTTCTTTTAACTTTACAAACGAATCTTGACATTCACTTGTCCAAACAAATTTAGCGTTTTTCCTTCTTAAACGATTTAAAGGATTACATAATTCGGCATAATTATTTATAAATTTTGAAAAGAAATTAGTCATACCTAAAAACTGTGAAATTTGTTTGGCGTTCTTAGGCGGCATAAATTCTCTTATACTCCTTGTTCGCTCGGGATCTATAGTTACTGTATTATTTTTTAATTAAATTCCCCAAAAAGGAGATTTCCTCAAAACAAAACTTTGCTTTCTCTAGGTTTGCCGTTAAGCCATGTTTGCTTAGTCTATTTACAATCTCTCTGACATGTACTAAATGCGAATCAAGGTCTTTACTGTACACTAAGATATCATCACAAAAATTTATCACATATTTAAATTTTATATTGTCTAGGACTTTATCCAGATAGGCGAACAATACAGCACTACCAACATGTAAACCAAAGGGTACTCGTTTAAATTTATATTTACCAAATATAGTGCTAAATGAGGTAAGATCTTGACTATCAGGTGATAATGGACATTGCAAAAAACTTTTTCTTAAATCTATTATTGAAAAATATTTGGCTCCACTTAGATGTTGATAATAATTATTTAAATCACCAATGGGAAAATCAATTTTCTGTAACTTTTTATTTAATTCGGTATAATTGACTACAAAGTCTGTCCTTTTTGGTTAAAAAGGCTGGACTGGAGTAGGCTGAAGTACTGGGTTTCAATTATTCCTTGGTCCAACCAATCCTGTATTATTGTTTTCATCTTATTTACAGTAGGAGGGCTCATAAAATAAGGCCTAATATTTCCAGGTGTGGGGTCATTGAGAACTAATTTCACTTCCAAATCTAGAGCCTCTCCTAATTTTGGAGTAAAAACATTTGGAAAATCCCCTATAAGGTTTTGTATCTCAGCCTCAGCTCTAGTGCACCCTATTTTTACATCATTGCTGTTTACTTCATGTTCAAAAGGCTGTTGTCTGACAATAGTTATTTTCTCATTACAATTGAATTTAAAATAACATGAATCTCCATCAAGATCTAAAATTAATTTGCTATTAGATATAAATGGGTTTCCCAATATAATGTCCCATTTTATAATTATCCAATACAATAAATTTTACTTTCCAACAAAATTTAGAAATTTTTATCTTAGCATAACAGTAACCAAAACATTTTATTTCAGTGTTATTTGCAGCAAACATTCTATCATCTGACTTCATTAATTTAGAAACATTTTTATTCAATAATAGGCTATCATAAAATTCTTTACTAATTATATCTCTTGTAGCACCAGTATCTAATAAGCAGTTTGTTTTTACATTTTTACCCACTATAGCTTCAATTAAAGGCATATTGTTACACTGTCTAACATTTAGTCTTAAATTAGGTTTTCTATAGTTTAATTTACTCCAATTTTTAATTACCTTACCATAGACTCTCATAAAATAGTGTTTTTCTTTTCTTACTGTATTACTATTTATAAAATTATTATTCTTAAACTTATGAAACCGGGGAGGGATATTTTTTAGGTGTTGTGTGTAATACCACTCCCCTATCAACTAGTTTTTTTGGATTCCTAAAACAATTTTTTGCTAAGTGACCAGGCCTATTACAATTGAAACATAACTTTGGGTTTTTGATAGTAGGCCTACTATTTCTAGGTTCAACATGTGGTGGATACATGTTGTTAACATAATATGTCTTACTTAAATTGTCCCTTAAGTTATCATTAAAGGTTATATTGTTACTAGCTATACACACATTTTCCAAATCTGTAAAACAAATGGGATTGTTTTCAAAAATTAACTTATTTCTATCTGTAGGCTTAATACCTCTTTTTATACAAGTTACCAAGTCCTGTTCACTTATGTTACACAATAAAACTTGACTGAGCTCTTTGATGTCATAGATGTATTCATACAGTGGCTCATCAAACCTTTGTGGCCTATAAACTAAATCTAGTCTCAGTCTTTCAATTAGGCCTACAGGGATAAAAGCACTAATTAATTCCCTGTGTAGATAGTTGACATTTGGCATGACAGACTTACACTGTATTATTTTGGCTAAAAGTGGACCTTTTGCATAACCTGGTAACAATGCTAAAATTTCATTTTCTGATAGGCTAGTTTCACATTTTAGTTTTAACAAAGTTTTCAAAAAGTTTATTAGCTCAGGTACTACTAAGCCATTTGTTACTGTAAAATTTTGTAAATAACATTCTACAGGGTTGTTTAACTTATTAAACATATTTAAACCAGACATAGGTTGACTAATACAATCATTGTTTGCATTATAAATAGGCATTATAGGCAAAGTGGGGGTACTGGCAGTAGGCTGTGATATTGTTGGTGGTTGTACAGAAATAGGGCCTATTTGTTCTTTCACTGCCTGTTCCATAGCCTCATCTTGTTCTAATGATTCATTTAAATTGGCTTCTAACACTTTAAGCTGTTCTAGGTTCACTGTAGGTAGCAAGTTTTTAGCTAATTGTTGTTCAACATTTACTAGCCTACACTTTAAAGCTGATAAAGTTTCACTATGTACAGAACTTAGTTCTAGCTGGTTGTCTAAAAATAAACGGTTTATTAAATGTTTACACTTTTCTTGGAATTTGGTGATTTCTAAAGGTGAACTAGCACTGTTCAATTCACTGCACCCATGTTCTAATAATATCACTTTTTCACTGAGAAGTTTTACTTCCTGATTGTGGTCTATTTTTAATAGGCTACTAGGAGTAGGTAAAATATTGTTTCTCAAACACTGTCTTAAGGACTTTCTGAGTTCATTTACTGTACTGTCACTATTTAATCTAATACCTCTAGATATCAGTTCAAATACCAACTCATCTTTAGACAAATATTCTATTTTAATGGCAGGCATTGTGGCGTTTTCACTCAGTTTCACCCAGTTGATGGCAGAGTAGGCACATCAATAGCAGAGTGGCGCAATAAATATGTGTACCGTATGACGATAACACATGGGGGTGGTGACTTCTGAGGTCGTAGTAATAAATACTAGAAATGCAAAGTTTACTTATAAGTTCAATTTAATTTACTAAACTTACAAGCACCACTTTTTTAGATGGTAAATGAAAAATATGTATTGCCACGTTGCTGCCAATTAGAATGTAATAACTAAAAGTATATCTTCTAGGTGGGCCTAAAATATCCAATGTTCTATTGAATTATGCGTACGACGTTTTACTTTACAAAACAATAATATTTCACTTCCCTTCACAATAGGTAGACTCACAACCCGGGTATCGGCGTCTTGGCACGAGACATTGAAGCTGTAGTCTAAGAACGGTTACTTCTAGAAGAGGAGTAGATGTTGGGAAGTGGTAGCCATCTATTCAAACAACACGTGAGATACCTCAGCTACGTAAACTCGCCTAAAACAAATTCGCGACGGTATTAGCCATTTAATGATACAAATTACTATTTATAACAACGTGCTCGTCGCCATAAGGACGACGCCACAACCTTTATCTATCTCCATCAAGCAAATAAAAGATCTTCAAGGGTAAGTTACTTTACTATTCACATCTTTACTTTACGTTACATTCATTTTATATGTTCGGCATCAAAGGGCTAATTTAATAATACGAAAAGATAAATTTTACTTACGGACAAAGCGCGCGAGGTCTGATCGGTTACGTAGTTGGGCTGCTACAAAGGGTTAGAAGAAAAAAATTCATACGCGTGCCAATTAGGTAGTTACTCCGCCCAATAATTTAGTTCCGGAACATTGGATGTAAAATAGTATTATATATTATACTGGCTGATTAGGTTGCGAAATTTACATTGTATGAAATTTAATTAACTAATTTACGGTACAAAGTTTTATTTAAAATCGAACAAGCTCTCTGGTTTTAAGGTGTAGAGTTTTAAAAATAAGAATAGAGAATTCAAGTAGTTAAAAATTTAGGAAAACTTAAAATATTCTTAAAATAAAAACAATAGGCCTATATTACATGAATACGCAATATAACCTGGCAAAATAGAAGGGCGTTTAGTGTGGTCAATACTGCGTTGAGGCTGAAATGATATGGTAAGTCCCTACTGACTGAAAACCAGCCTTTTTTATTATGGTAAGAACTCGTTTATTCTTAGATTATGGCGATTTTTAAAATAATTCTTTGGTCATTCAAACAAACAAGAGAATGTTTGTGCTGTCCTTGTGACGCATTTATGCACACAATATCCGCTTCAAATATCTGACCCCATAACTCAGCAGAGAAGAGAATGTTTAAAGTGAGGGGTTCCGGTACCACTGTAAGGTATGTGGGTTTGAGGACTGTTTCCGGGCGGATTGAAAGTAAACATTGTCTAAATCCAGAATCAACCTCTCTGTAGGTTCCGGTACCACTGTAAGGTATGTGGGGTGGAGGATTGTTTACGGCCTGATTGAAAGTAACCATTGTCTAAATCCAGAATCAACCTCTCTGTAGGTTCCGGTACCACTGTAAGGTATTTGGGTTTGAGGACTGTTTCCGGGCGGATTGAAAGTAACCATTGTCTAAATCCAGAATCAACCTCTCTGTAGGTTCCGGTACCACTGTAAGGTATTTGGGTTTGAGGACTGTTTCCGGGCGGATTGAAAGTAACCATTGTCTAAATCCAGAATCAGCCTCTCTGTAGGTTCCGGTACCACTCTAAGGTATTTGGGTTTGAGGACTGTTTCCGGGCGGATTGAAAGTAAAACATTGTCTAAATCCAAACTCAGCCATTCTGTAGGTTCCTAAGCCGCTTTCTGAGTCGATTTGAATAAAATAATATTGGTACTTTTCTTGTCACCAGTAGTTAGTTGGCTTAGCCTTAGTGTTAGTGTGTCTAAGGGCAGCACCTATTCATGAAGATTATGTATTATTAAATTATTAGGAAATAGGCCTATATTAACTATAGGTTGACTATGATATGTACTAATAAACAATGGATAGTAACATTATATTATAAAATAGCTGATTTGGTCTCGAAAAATAAAAAATACAACATTTCAAACCAATTTCAATATTGTAATATAACTTTAAATATTAAGTGTGTTAACTTTTTTGACTGCAGTGCCTGGAATCTGAAGGTGGTGCAGACTAGACTCCTGGAATGAAATATTCCCACCACACCTGTGTTATTATGCTTTTGTTAACATCTTGTTTTATAATTAATGTCTTAGTCAATTTGACACTTAAACATGTCAGAAACTTATATATAAATGAATACATATGAATGTGTGTGTGTGTGTGTGTGTGTGTGTGTGTGTGTGTGTGTGCGTGCGTGCGTGCGTGCGTGCGTGCGTGCGTGCGTGCGTGCGTGCGTGTGTGTGTGTGTGTGTGTGTGTGTGTGTGTGTGTGTGGTGTGTGTGTGTGTGTGTGTGTGTGTGTGTGTGTGTGGTGTGTGTGTGTGTGTGTGTGTGTGTGTGTGTGTGTGTGTGTGTGTGTGTGTGTGTGTGTGTGTGTGTGTGTGTGTGTGTGTGTGTGTGTGTGTGTGTGTGTGTGTGTGTGTGTGATATACGGATGTGTGTTTGTTTGTTTATTTAAATCATTGTAATATTTTTTTTAAAAAAACATAACATTAAATTCTTATACATATATATCTATTGATTCTTTTATCGTAATTTTATTAGTATCCAGCTTCATTGAAGCTAAAGAAAAATATATTTAGCTTTATAAGCCGAAATAAAGATAGGTTAATCACCTGCATAATGTATTGGCTACCTAACACTTTCTAATCGCTGGCTTAACATGGTCTTTGAAGACTTTTTGTTCTGGCAGAAACTTGCGATCCATACTTATAATTCTGTAACAACCACCTATTTCTCAACTCAGGTTCTGGTAACATCTACTTCTAGAACCACCTATAATAACTATAGTTCCCATCTGAGAACTATAGTTTCTGCATATAGGAAAACTGGCCACAGCTAATTATAGGTTGCAAGATCCCAAGCTCTGGAAGATATGAATCTCTAGAAACAACGTGTCTGTGGAAGTAGATTTCTAGAGCACAAAAATCTCTCATCGTGTATTGTAGGGAACTCCATCGTCTAAAAGCAAAAGGAGTACGAGAACTTCCGAACTCTTGTAATCAATGACGTGTAGGAGATGTCAACCTCAGGGAACTTCCGCTCGTGAAAGCTTTGATCATAAACTAAACATGTTACAGAAACACTGTAGTTTATATTATATGTATCCTCATTGTAAACATAAATAGTGCAGGGAGATAACACTTCACATACATTTAAAGTCCTTGGTTTTATCTAAAATAACACTAATCAAGTCTGTGCAGTATTATTTCTAATTGAACCAAGAACATCAGCTAATATACTATACAAAAGGAATAAGGTAATTTGTAACCTAACCACTTGGTTTGCCGAGCATTCATTGGCAGTGTTAACTGTTAAGTTAGGACATATAAGTTACAATATTGAAATAGCGTTGCGACATAATTGGGCATTAATAATCAGATTAGTACAAGTTAAATATATATGTATTCATATATGTACAAGTTCAGTACATATGTATGCAATTTTAACATATTTCACCCTAAAATATTTACTAAAAACTTGATATCATTAAGTATTATTACATTTATTCTGACTGTTATTCAATAAACTTATATTACAAGTAACCTTTAAGTAATAATAAAATTAAAAGCTTTACTTTAACAATGCTTGTAACAACATTTACTCTTTTGACAACTTGCATTAATTATTAAGTGATTTCCAAATCTTCTTAATTCCCTTTCGTATCAATATATTACAATAGCCCCTGTAAAAGAGAGCTAACATTAGATCAACACAAACGCTCCATATTAAAGACGTAATCTGAATATAAAAGATGTACTATAGCGAAATCTCGCTCAGATTTGAAGAAGAGATTAGGAGCGAAAAATCACATGACAATGAAATCCGCAAACTTAAGCTTCAAAACACTCAAACTTCGCTGAGGTGCGCGTGTCAGAGGATTTTATACCGACCCCTTCCTTAATCAACTCACTCATGGACGCTCTTGACTGATCTCCGGCTATCGAATTACAAGGCTAGAGAAATTAATTATCAACTGAATAACCCATATTGGGGCCCATTGTACCATAGTTCAAATTCATTTATGCTGAATCGCGGTAGGAAGTAGGCTCTTATTAACTAGACGCGGTGCGGGGACTTTGCTTGTTCAGTTGGACCGGCAATCAGCTGATCGGTCAGTGACGTATCGGGTGATGCGTTCCTCCCGGCTGGCTGGAGGATTCAGTTCGAGTCTTGAAGCCACGACGACAAGGTCCTGTTGAGAATCGCAGCTCTTCCTCTAACCCTATAGTGTGGGATTTAGAGTAATTCCATTTTTTATCGCGTGTAAATTTAATTCAAGTTTTTTAATTTTTCTTCAGTGCGTATTAAATCCCTATCAGCCTCCGTAATCTTCAAAGTAGTAAGTCCCGTACCAGCGTTTAGTTAATATCTTTGATTTTTTATACTGTTGTAATTAAAATTTCTAAAGTTTCCATCTTTCAGAGTCTGAGAATTAATTACATTTTTTGAAGTATTGTGAATTAAATTTTGGTCATAAAGTTAATATCAAGTTTTGTGTTATATTGATTTTGAGTATTTTGAGAAGAGAACTTTTATTTTATTTTGTTAATTTAAACCATTTTTTGAGAAGTATTAATTTTTAGTTTCATTTTAATTTTAATTCATTTTTAATCAGACTCTTAATTAGATTTGTTCGATTGTGTGAAGTTTTGAAGAAAATCGAATCAAAAGTTTGTAAACTTTGTTAATTATTTGGTAAACTTGAATTTCGGAATAAACCAAGTATTTCCGAAAAGTTGTTTAATTTATAAAGTATTAGCTCCATATAAATTTAAAATATGTGCTATAAAAACGGTACATAAATTGCGCCAATCTGCTGTTTCCTTTTGAGCATAAACTTGTACAACAGGTTATTTACAGGAAAGAACTTGTAAACTTGCATAAACTTGTCGGATTCCTGCAAGTGTGTGTAACTTGTATAAGACTTGTGTAAGACTTGCATAAACTTGAAAAGTGTGTATAAACCTGCATAATTTTGTGTATTGTGTAAGACTTAGGACTTAGAATAGTATTGTGATTGTAGAATATTTAATTTATTTTAAGTAAATTATTTTAAAAATAAAATGGAGCTAGCGCATGTGGATCTGTTGCTCAAAAAGGAATTAATATTTGAAATAAAATTTTAGGGACGGAAATGCTTTTAAATACGACACCGTAATAAACTTAGAAAAATGTGGAGGTCCCCTTTGAAATTTAATAATATGGACAATGCTAGTAACCGGAAAGGGGTTATAAAATAATTATGGTTATGAAAGGTCAATAACAATGAGAGCAGGAGATAGGAATATTGTTGAGAGTTTCCTGTGTACATTTTAAAAAGGTCCGGATGTGCCCAAGCCACAATAGCCCAGCCCCTTGTAAAAAGGATTTGTTTGTAGAGTCCGTATCGTAAAGTTTAATTACAAGTGAACCCGATAAGTGAAAGCGAAGTGACTCTGATAAGTGAAAACTAAGTGGGCCCGATAAGCGAAAGAGTTTATGACTGGGCAATATGATTGAATATTTTCATGTGAAATGCTTATCGGAAATAACAAGGAAATATTGATCCTGGTAAAATGTGTTTTTTGTTTTAAAATAAAGATAGCTTGTTTTTTTTTTTTTAGGTGCATAAAGTATTAACAAATAATAAGGTACAATTTCTAAATTTAAATTTAAATTCGAAATGTGAAATTTGAGAACTCAATAAACATTAGCTCGGGGCAAAGGTCAGTATGTTTTATTTTCAGGACAATTATATTGTCGAAAAGGAATTGAAGATGGGTCTAAAAACAATAAATTGGCAATATAATTTATTTCTAAATTAACTTCAAGAATTGATTATATACTTATGTATTAATTTGGCCCAAAACACAAAACAAGTTAAGTATGAGAGTCCAGTAGTTTATTATAATAATACAAATAAATATTGGAATATAAAAGGGTGATGTGACGACGTTTTTATTTCAGCAATTGTATGGCTAAGATGAGAAGTCATAATATAAAATGCCAGTGTAAGTGTGTGATAGGAGTGTGGTTGTAAACCATGTAATTTTCAGGGACAATGAATGGCATTAATGGTGGATAAAGTAAATACACAGATGTATTCTGATGTATTGTGATATATCATGAGATATATTTCTTCCCTGTTCCTTCAAATGTAGAAGGACAGGGTGATTTTGGTAATGTTGTGGTGTTGTTGTTCCCTGTTCCTTCCAATAGAGTAGGACAGGGTAATAATAATATTTTTTTTTTTTTTTTTTTTTTTTGGTATACAATGAGTTGTATTGATCGTGATATTTCTTCCCTGTTCCTTCAAATGTAGAAGGACAGGGTAATATTGTTTTTTTTTTTATCACTATATGAGGTTTATTGTGTGTAAACAATTGATTATTGTGCCATTGTAATCCCTGTAAATTGATTGTATTGTAATTAACAACATCTGGTAATGGTTTACATTCGTGACACTGGCGCAGGCGTACAATAAGAACACCGTGAAAGACTGACAGCCATACAATTATACGGAGGGAATATTTTGTAAAAAGGAATGTCCTCCAAGAGCTCAATGCCTCGCTGGCTGAAATTGTTATTAGATTGGAGGAGCAGGTAGCAGTGCTATTAGCGAACCAGAGCCAGCCAACCACGAGATCAACGAGGCCGCCGCACTGCACCGGCCGCACAATCATTGGAGAAGCTACCTGCCTCTACTCCTCACCTACCACATCCCTCTGCGATGGCTACCCTGGGGGAACCCACACTGGACGTCGGACACCTTCTACCACATCACCCCTCGGACTACACATCACAGCCTCCACGTAGTGATAAGTACAAAAGAATTGTTATTTAAAAGTGTGCATGTGGAGGGATATTATTGTACTTAGTCCGGGATGAGTGTTTAAAGGTTTAGGTTCCTACCGTGATTGCAGCTTCGGGCTAGGGAAAATATGTACCATAGTTCAAATTCATTTATGCTGAATCGCGGTAGGAAGTAGGCTCTTATTAACTAGACGCGGTGCGGGGACTTTGCTTGTTCAGTTGGACCGGCAATCAGCTGATCGGTCAGTGACGTATCGGGTGATGCGTTCCTCCCGGCTGGCTGGAGGATTCAGTTCGAGTCTTGAAGCCACGACGACAAGGTCCTGTTGAGAATCGCAGCTCTTCCTCTAACCCTATAGTGTGGGATTTAGAGTAATTCCATTTTTTATCGCGTGTAAATTTAATTCAAGTTTTTTAATTTTTCTTCAGTGCGTATTAAATCCCTATCAGCCTCCGTAATCTTCAAAGTAGTAAGTCCCGTACCAGCGTTTAGTTAATATCTTTGATTTTTTATACTGTTGTAATTAAAATTTCTAAAGTTTCCATCTTTCAGAGTCTGAGAATTAATTACATTTTTTGAAGTATTGTGAATTAAATTTTGGTCATAAAGTTAATATCAAGTTTTGTGTTATATTGATTTTGAGTATTTTGAGAAGAGAACTTTTATTTTATTTTGTTAATTTAAACCATTTTTTGAGAAGTATTAATTTTTAGTTTCATTTTAATTTTAATTCATTTTTAATCAGACTCTTAATTAGATTTGTTCGATTGTGTGAAGTTTTGAAGAAAATCGAATCAAAAGTTTGTAAACTTTGTTAATTATTTGGTAAACTTGAATTTCGGAATAAACCAAGTATTTCCGAAAAGTTGTTTAATTTATAAAGTATTAGCTCCATATAAATTTAAAATATGTGCTATAAAAACGGTACATAAATTGCGCCAATCTGCTGTTTCCTTTTGAGCATAAACTTGTACAACAGGTTATTTACAGGAAAGAACTTGTAAACTTGCATAAACTTGTCGGATTCCTGCAAGTGTGTGTAACTTGTATAAGACTTGTGTAAGACTTGCATAAACTTGAAAAGTGTGTATAAACCTGCATAATTTTGTGTATTGTGTAAGACTTAGGACTTAGAATAGTATTGTGATTGTAGAATATTTAATTTATTTTAAGTAAATTATTTTAAAAATAAAATGGAGCTAGCGCATGTGGATCTGTTGCTCAAAAAGGAATTAATATTTGAAATAAAATTTTAGGGACGGAAATGCTTTTAAATACGACACCGTAATAAACTTAGAAAAATGTGGAGGTCCCCTTTGAAATTTAATAATATGGACAATGCTAGTAACCGGAAAGGGGTTATAAAATAATTATGGTTATGAAAGGTCAATAACAATGAGAGCAGGAGATAGGAATATTGTTGAGAGTTTCCTGTGTACATTTTAAAAAGGTCCGGATGTGCCCAAGCCACAATAGCCCAGCCCCTTGTAAAAAGGATTTGTTTGTAGAGTCCGTATCGTAAAGTTTAATTACAAGTGAACCCGATAAGTGAAAGCGAAGTGACTCTGATAAGTGAAAACTAAGTGGGCCCGATAAGCGAAAGAGTTTATGACTGGGCAATATGATTGAATATTTTCATGTGAAATGCTTATCGGAAATAACAAGGAAATATTGATCCTGGTAAAATGTGTTTTTTGTTTTAAAAATAAAGATAGCTTGTTTTCTTTTTTTTTTAGGTGCATAAAGTATTAACAAATAATAAGGTACAATTTCTAAATTTAAATTTAAATTCGAAATGTGAAATTTGAGAACTCAATAAACATTAGCTCGGGGCAAAGGTCAGTATGTTTTATTTTCAGGACAATTATATTGTCGAAAAGGAATTGAAGATGGGTCTAAAAAACAATAAATTGGCAATATAATTTATTTCTAAATTAACTTCAAGAATTGATTATATACTTATGTATTAATTTGGCCCAAAACACAAAACAAGTTAAGTATGAGAGTCCAGTAGTTTATTATAATAATACAAATAAATATTGGAATATAAAAGGGTGATGTGACGACGTTTTTATTTCAGCAATTGTATGGCTAAGATGAGAAGTCATAATATAAAATGCCAGTGTAAGTGTGTGATAGGAGTGTGGTTGTAAACCATGTAATTTTCAGGGACAATGAATGGCATTAATGGTGGATAAAGTAAATACACAGATGTATTCTGATGTATTGTGATATATCATGAGATATATTTCTTCCCTGTTCCTTCAAATGTAGAAGGACAGGGTGATTTTGGTAATGTTGTGGTGTTGTTGTTCCCTGTTCCTTCCAATAGAGTAGGACAGGGTAATAATAATATTTTTTTTTTTTTTTTTTTTTTTTTTGGTATACAATGAGTTGTATTGATCGTGATATTTCTTCCCTGTTCCTTCAAATGTAGAAGGACAGGGTAATATTGTTTTTTTTTTATCACTATATGAGGTTTATTGTGTGTAAACAATTGATTATTGTGCCATTGTAATCCCTGTAAATTGATTGTATTGTAATTAACAACATCTGGTAATGGTTTACATTCGTGACACTGGCGCAGGCGTACAATAAGAACACCGTGAAAGACTGACAGCCATACAATTATACGGAGGGAATATTTTGTAAAAAGGAATGTCCTCCAAGAGCTCAATGCCTCGCTGGCTGAAATTGTTATTAGATTGGAGGAGCAGGTAGCAGTGCTATTAGCGAACCAGAGCCAGCCAACCACGAGATCAACGAGGCCGCCGCACTGCACCGGCCGCACAATCATTGGAGAAGCTACCTGCCTCTACTCCTCACCTACCACATCCCTCTGCGATGGCTACCTGGGGACCCACACTGGACGTCGGACACCTTCTACCACATCACCCCTCGGACTACACATCACAGCCTCCACGTAGTGATAAGTACAAAAGAATTGTTATTTAAAAGTGTGCATGTGGAGGGATATTATTGTACTTAGTCCGGGATGAGTGTTTAAAGGTTTAGGTTCCTACCGTGATTGCAGCTTCGGGCTAGGGAAAATATGTACCATAGTTCAAATTCATTTATGCTGAATCGCGGTAGGAAGTAGGCTCTTATTAACTAGACGCGGTGCGGGGACTTTGCTTGTTCAGTTGGACCGGCAATCAGCTGATCGGTCAGTGACGTATCGGGTGATGCGTTCCTCCCGGCTGGCTGGAGGATTCAGTTCGAGTCTTGAAGCCACGACGACAAGGTCCTGTTGAGAATCGCAGCTCTTCCTCTAACCCTATAGTGTGGGATTTAGAGTAATTCCATTTTTTATCGCGTGTAAATTTAATTCAAGTTTTTTAATTTTTCTTCAGTGCGTATTAAATCCCTATCAGCCTCCGTAATCTTCAAAGTAGTAAGTCCCGTACCAGCGTTTAGTTAATATCTTTGATTTTTTATACTGTTGTAATTAAAATTTCTAAAGTTTCCATCTTTCAGAGTCTGAGAATTAATTACATTTTTTGAAGTATTGTGAATTAAATTTTGGTCATAAAGTTAATATCAAGTTTTGTGTTATATTGATTTTGAGTATTTTGAGAAGAGAACTTTTATTTTATTTTGTTAATTTAAACCATTTTTTGAGAAGTATTAATTTTTAGTTTCATTTTAATTTTAATTCATTTTTAATCAGACTCTTAATTAGATTTGTTCGATTGTGTGAAGTTTTGAAGAAAATCGAATCAAAAGTTTGTAAACTTTGTTAATTATTTGGTAAACTTGAATTTCGGAATAAACCAAGTATTTCCGAAAAGTTGTTTAATTTATAAAGTATTAGCTCCATATAAATTTAAAATATGTGCTATAAAAACGGTACACCATTATCAAAGTCAAATTCCAGATAAACCAGTGTTAGACTGTACAATTCCTACATTGGCGGACCCATTCTTGAGGAATTACACTATTAATTTTAGCTATATTTTTTGCAACACTAGTAAATTTCAAAAATGTTTTCGTATATCCTTCTCCCATACAAATTTTGTATTCAAACTTTAATTCCCCTATTTAGCTAATGGACCACTTATTAAGGTTAGGTTTTAGATTAAAACTTAGGGCATTTTCAATGGACGATTTTATTTTATTATTTTATTTTATTTCTCTTTGCTTAACTGGTAACTGGTAGTTTTCTAAAACACAGAGGTGGGAGGTTTAGATAGAGCTTATGGGAATGAAACTCAGTCGTGAACATCTCCCGAAAATATACCTATAAGAATAAACTTGAGTTATATCCATCCATGTTTACTCTCATGAATGACAAAAAGTTGTGAAAATGTTGAATTGTAAGTTTATTTTTCAGTGAGAGAATTAACAGTAGTATCTTGGAAGCACTGCTGGTATCAATATAACGCCAAACATCATCTGTAGTTGTTGACTGTAGAAGATAGATGAGTATTGATATTGCCTCTGGGGGTGACCATAACAATCAAACCGAGACACTAACATCTGCGATAAAAGTTAGCCTTATAGCGGTAAATCTAAGCTGTGGAATTTAGCTGTAGTTCACTGTTGACTCCTAACATGATTGGAAATCGCAGTAGATGGCAGTAAACAATGGTTAGTTTGCTCTCCTCTTATCGGGAATTTCAACCACTCTGACCTATCGGTTGTTCCGCTTGTGCCTTATACATTATGTATTAGTATGTTAGTGCTATTTAACTAAAATTTAAATAACTCATTTAAATGTGGTATACGATTGATATCACAAATGTTATTCAATGTTTTGCCGTACTTTTACTAAACATTTACCACTAAATAAATTGATTGTAAATAAGTACGAATTGTAAGCTGTATTAATAAATTTGTAATGTAGGCCCTACATGTGTAATAATGCAATTTACTAAATACGGATAATGCTAATATCAAGGCAAACTCACTATTATTGAACTTCAATTGTGTTAAACTATGTCATAAATGTTTTTAAATATTAGATGAACTAAATGCTTTTATATTAGAATTTATAACTTACTGAGTTGTACACCGGAAAATACAATAGCCATAAAACAGATTTGTTACCATAAATTTCAGTAGTAAACACAATAATGAGAAATAAATGTATGAATGAATATATGACATACGGAAATAAATGAAAACAATGCTTTTCCTTAATTTAAAACTTTATTAATTTGTCTTAAAAGGTCTCTATTTGCCTGTAAATTCAAGAATTTTTCATTTAAAATTTACTATTTTTGTGGCACGCTTAAGTCAGGAATCACAATCACCATGTTGTTTACCACGTGCCACAACGCTTTGTTAAGATTTGTTTATTTAAACCTAGATCGTAATTATGCATTAGGTTAGTTCTTTACCTGAAGAAGAGATCAGATTGCAGATCTCGAAACGTAGTGTTAATGATTTCTTGTTTCACTGGACGATGGCAAATTTCCCGAAAAATCCTGTTTCCTTCACAATCCTTCCATCGTCAAAAATAACCTTCAAAGTACAAGAACGGTACGAATGTTGCCTAAAACTGAACTGGGGTCATATTGCACATAATAATACCCGAGCTTAAACAATTTTGTTTCCTTTGACTTTTATTTATTAGTAAAATCTATATGTAACGTTAACGTGTTTACCATAATAACATATTACCATTTCAGTAACGTTTATTTTGGCTAATCTGTAAGTTGAGGTCTGCAGACGCTGTCTACATATAACTCGTCTTCTTCTGTTCGGATGTAATAATAACATCTTACATCGGAAGGTATTTCAAATTGTCTGTTTTATTTCAACTAACAATAGTATTAAAAGTACTGACCAAGGATTGTCCAGACTAACACTGGCATTAGTACAACTTATGAATATAAGTTTTTCTGACTTACCTGATAACTAGCAGTTACCCACGATGTCAAAGGCAGTTTAGAATTGAATAACAGAGACACCGTGGGTATATTCTTCATAAATGAAATTTAAATCACTCTAGAAATAAGTTATGGTAACTGGAATATATACCTTGTACCGTTTTACTGGCACATGAGGGGTTAGCTTTGAAATTAAAAAACACTTCCATTGTTGACATTTGAGGTTAATGTTGGCTTTGAGGTTATGTTTACAAACCCTTTGTTTATATACTGACTGTCGTCTGCTCTCCTGGGTTTGTTTAAGTTCCAGCTGTCGTCTGTTTTTGTGGGTATGTTTGACTCTTTTACCTCGTTTTCTTCGTAGTATACATTCTGCTCGTGTATACATAGCTGGTCCAGGTCCTCAAAGTTTTTCGGATTGTCACAAAATACTAATCTTGCTCTTACCTTAGCTGCAATACCAACCTTTATAATGTCATCAATCTCCTTCTCGGTGTAGTCCCACTGTAGAAGCTTAGCTTTCTAATTAATGCTACTAATATAACTACTTAAACTTTCGTTATGTTTTTGTGATCTATGTACAAGATCCCTCTTCAAGCTTTCCTTTTGTCCCATAGGCACAAAGAAATTCATCGGACTTTTATGAATCTCAACAATACTCTTACCACTTACCTTGTATTCCAGTCACTTTTGGTACAATGGCCCATTAGCATATCCGATGCTAATACTTAACACATATCTATCATTTAGTTGAGTTTCAGATACCAATTGTTGCATAACCCGAAGGTAATCCATCAACTCAAATACATTTAAGCCGTTAGTCGGTTTAAACGCTTTTAGGTATCTTTCAATCGAATTCTGCAGTTTAACAAAACTAGCAGACATCCCACTAGCTACTTGCAGTATAGGGACAGTCTCTACAGTAACATTATCTATGGGTTTTTGGTTTAACTGCTCATTTAAGACTTCCTCTTCTACACTCGTTCAACAAACTTTCATTTACTGCTAATACATCCTCAGATGTCAACTTATCTTCACTAACAAGTTTCTTGATTTCTTTTACCTTGTTTACTAAAGTTTCCAATAACAATCTTAGTTTCGGGAGGAACCTTGAAAATTTTACACGAATTGTCTATTCTGGTTGAGTAGTGGTTAACCTTGACATTGCAACGCACCAATTCAACTTTACTTGTTTTTTCATCATACTCGCTTGCCTTAATATTTAATAAATCTACTTGATTAGAGATGTGACTTACTTTTGCTGGAAATGATAATATTTCTTTTAAATTAGCATAATTTCCTCTAACCTTTAACTTTAGCACAGACCTTAAAGTCTTCCTAAGTTCGGCTACATTACCATCAGTAATTTCAATACCTCTGAACCTCAACTCATAAATTAACTCTTCCTTATTTATTAACTCTACATGTAAAGACTCCATGTTGAATAAATAAAAATAAAATCTAAACTTCTTAAAAATAAAAATAAATTTTCAAATAACAGTTCACTTAATATACAAAGTCAATTGAGGTTATGTTTATCGTTTACAAAACTTTTGTAAACAATCAAGATGGCGGACTAGTAGCACTGACTTCCTGTTATTGTAATACTTACAGGAAAATACACGCAGGTAAAATTGTGCCAGTCTTTTGCAATCGTGTTCTTACACGAAAATCAAACACGTTCAGTCCTTCACAAAATTAAATAAAAATCTAAGTTCTAGGTTTTTTCACTTCAAAACTAATTAGCACTTTAAAACTAGTTAGTAGTTTAAAACTAGTTAGCAGTTTAAAACTAGTAAGCAGATTAAAACTAGTTAGCAGTTTAAAACTAATTAGCAGAGAGGCGCAATTTTTATGTACCGTTTTACTGGCACATGAGGGGTTAGCTTTGAAATTTAAATGTTTGTGAAAGTTCAAAAAAAGGAAAACGAAAATCTTCTGAAATGAATAAAGTTCAAACAAAATAAAACTTCTTCTTGAAAATAATTACTGGATTTAAAATTAAAATAAAAACTTCTTGATAACTTTTAAAATCAAACGTAATATATTCGTCACTCCAAAAAGTACAAAGTTCTTACAGCTTGTCTTTTATTCAATTTTTCAAAATTCAAAACTTTCACACTCTAATCTGATCTGGCAATTCTTCACTTTAATTTATCTTCAAAATTCACTTTTATTTTGTTACTAATTTTCTTTACTTTACTTTAAATATTATTTCTTTTCAGTGTTAGAATTTTTTTATTGCTGAAAGCATCTGTAACAACCACAAAACTCTTTTAGTATTTTTACATAAAATTTTATATACATGTGCTAATTGCACCAACAAGTTTTATATTGCACAGATCAAAAGGGCAAGTTCCTAAATTCCCATTAAATTTAATTTCTACAATATTTCTTTCCCCAAAATTAATTAAAATAATTAAGAGTGAATATTGACTGGACTCCAGTTTAAAAGTTCCCTTACCCGCACCGCAGGTTCGATGGCGATTAGCAAAAGGTTAACTCTAAGCACTTTCAAAGACTACTCGTTATTACTACTTCCGATCAACTGAGACGGGAGGTACGGCACGTCTACCTCGCCCCACCTCTCAATTTCGTTCTCAAACACTGCCATCTGCGATGCGCGGCTCGCAGATAGCAGCCTCTTTTGTACTGTCCAGTCCTTATCATTCTTCTGGGCCTACTCCTTCCACTGGTAATCCAGTTACCCCAGAATTACAATTTAATACAATCGGTACAACCTAATTTATGTCCGTTTTAGACTTACATTTACATTGGTTTCATGGACAGCCGGGTGGTGATGGAAACGGGAAAATGGCTAAATAAATAAAGTTAGTAAAAAACAGAACGATTATTTGAGGTTTCCCCACATGACACCTTTATTCATACAGGTAAAGGAAAAATTCATTTAAAGAGAGGAAATTTAATTTAAAAAATATAATTAAGATTTCATATCAGTGCACTATTGCATTTTAGACCCTTTCTAGCTAAGCAAAACTGTTATTATTTGAACACTGTTATGAGACTTAACTTAATGAAAAACAAATGTGAATGTATCGAGTAACAAAATATCTTAAGAAATAGTTAATCTGTAAAATATTAACTATGCATTAACCTTCATTATTTATGAAAACAAAAGATGGTGCACGTCAGGCCTTGGCTGAGCTTTACTAAAGTCTATCGCACAATACGCAAACTCAGGTTTCCTTTAGTCTGCCAGGGGGTGTACAAAGGTCTTTACTATTATATCTATCAATTCGCAGGATATCTCAAGAATGAAATAAACTTATAGACTTGAAAGTTTTGAAGCAACCTTATTGCAACGTGATACGTGCCACATGCACTGGTGTTACTATAGTATTTTTCTGTGATGTATTAATAAATAATAAGCAAGTCTCCTTCTGATACGTAAAAAATATTACTCAATACATAAATTAAATTGTAATTAGTTCCTATAAAAAAGTGCAAAACATCAGTCATTGAATAGTATTAGCAAGTTTATGTATTAGGGATGTATTCCAATCGGTTCAAAACTGTTTCATTTAAGTCGATTTAAATTAACCAGTTACAATATACAAACCGCACACTAATGTAAGGGAGAACAATGATTGCCTCAAAAACATCTAGCCATCAAGGTACAGCTTTTATATTAAATTTATTGTCTGAACGCATGGACCACTCTTAAAGCATGACTCAGGAAGTAAGAGGATCTTATCTAAATAGAACATTGCAGCTACAGTCTGGGGTTAGCTTAAACCCACCCTGATTGGTGATTAGCCCTCCCTCCCTTTTCTCCACATTAACCTTCTCTCTGCAGTACAATTTATTTATAAAATCTCTGGACGTAAAATCGTCTTGTGCTTGATTATACAGAAAATTATTTATGTTAAATTTTCTACAAAATTCAAATTTTCTCGACACTTAAAATGATAATTTAAAGTTAAAAGATAATTTTTCTATTGCTAATAATGCAATATCGCGCTGAAATTATATGTTGCCTTTTTTTCTAAACATTAAATTTCCTCTCTATTATTTTTACTTTACCTGTATTAATGAAAGTTCACACGTTGAAACCTCATGTGACTGTAATGTTGTTTTTTACAAAACTTATTTATTCAGATATTTTCCCGTTGCCAACGCCAAGCCAAATCCCATTCGATGACATGTATTATAATCGAACTCAGTGTTCGTCAATATATTCCGATGCATTTGTGTGGATAAACGCAATATTATTACGTAACCGTTGCGAAGACACCATTCACTTTGTTGAGATGAAATTCTGACCACATGACTAAAGAAATCACATGGAAGAGTTGAAAAAATATGCAATTAAATAAGCCAAATTCTCTTCATGCAATAAATCTTTTGATACTCTTAGTTTTGGAGAAACAAAAATGATGTCTACAAGATCCTTCAAGCTTGTTTAAAATACAAACTAAATTTCAATCTTGCACTATATTTAAAGTAAATTTTAGTATTAGGCCCCGAAAACAATTGATATACAGTGATATAGACTTGATAATCATATAACATATGTGTATTTTAACATACATAAAAACACCAAATTATCCACCTAATATGTTTTTATTTTATTTTTATGTGTCGTTTTTTTTAGTGTTTTTTTGTGTAGGTATGTGTATGTTTTTTGTTGTTGTTTTTTATGTGTATCATTGTATGTTTTTTACTGCTGACGAGTTTTACTATATTCAATGTAATCACAGTGGTTTTTTTTTAAATTTTTAATTATAGTCTTTTTTTAAATTTAATTTTTTAACTAATTAGAGAGCCAAAGAAAGAAACAAGTAGTTCCAAGCAGCGTATGTTTAAGGAACTAGAACATTAGCTGAGCTCATCGAAAATCTCTAGTTGATTACAACAATTAGTCGTAAGGTGTGAGATACGAGGTTAAATCGATTAGTCAACCTAGGAACTTCAAAATAGAGAGTTGGATGAGCAACTTCAGCAGCAAGAGAGAAACCTCCAGGTGATTGTTGTTGCTAAAAAAAAAGGTTTCATTACTAAATAAACATGTGCAGTCCTTTGTAAATCAATAAGATCAAGAATAAATTGAGTTTTATGTGGGATGGAGAGAGATTAAACTAATAAACACCAGGAATATTAAAATCTCAAATTACCATACATAAGTCAAAATCACAATTAATGTACGAAATAGTCGATCACATCGCAAAACTTGTAGCAGAGTCTGGGGAAATATTAGATCGTATGTACAGTCCGTGATTAAAAATTAATTAATAACACGAGGTAAGGTGTAGCAATCATTTACATATCATAAATTACTTCTATTGATAGAATTAGTTCAGTGCTATGCTTAATTATTGTGTTTAAGTAATAATATAATAAAATTAGTATTTTCCTCATTTAGTTTGTTTAGTAATAATATAATGCTCTTGAAGTAGTTATATATAAATGCAATAAATTTTTAAAATTATTTGTTTTAAACTGAATACTGGTAAAATATTTAAATGAAAAAACCCAGAAATAAGTAAATGTATGTAAATATTTTCACAAATTTTAATCAACCTTCCCATTTTCTCTGCCCAACAATATCAGAAGTCACTGGATTAGGTTTACTTGAACAATCTCCAAGCCGATAATAGGATAAAGTATGATGGAATCCAAATTCCTTCCCTTAAACACGGTTCAAGAAGTAAAGTAACCTTATCTGACAAAATCCAACTGCAGCCTGGATCTGCCTTAGTCTCACCACTGACTAGTGAATTATATTACTGGCTCAATGCCCTCTAGGTTATCTCAAAGCTGATAGAAAGCAATTTGAAATTCTTTAAAAACTTGAAATTTTCGTTTAAGGATTTGGACTGTGAAACTTTAAAACTATTTCTTATAGACTCTGGATACGTACTAAGAAAGGGCTTTAGATAATTCAGCCCTAAAATATCGTAAAAATAAAAATAAATATGTGTTTATGTTGCTTACATCAACTTTACAGAGGCTCACCTCCATTCCTCACAAGCACTTACTATCTAGGAAGCTATAATTTTTTCACAATTAGTAGTTATAGGTCGTTATTTACAAAGTCAATTCTCGTTACAAAATTCCTCTCTCTTAGTTGATTAAAAAGTCCTCTGCAATGTAAATAAAAATAATGTGAGGAAATTAATTTCGCCTCAATAATCCAGGAAAACAACAGGACTTGGGGGAGACAAGAGTTTACATCATATCACCATAAATTTGTTCATAATGCCATAGAAGTATATTTTTTGCCGTAAATGTAAGAGTATCTACCATATAAACTTATTAGATCAAAAGATTTATAAAAAAAATTTATATTAATATTCGTTTAATTTATTGTTTTTAAGCTTAAGGAAAGAAAAGATCATAGCAATCCAGTAGCATCATCTGGAATAGAAGCCATTTGTTGGATGGGAGGAATACTGTTCATTTGGCATTTAAGTTAAACATTAAAATCCATGACACGCCATTGCGTAACATTCCAAAGCAAACCAACTCGTGTTTCTGGAATGTGAGCCTTATCAGTGTTATATTAGCTGATTAATTCTCACACTTTTAAACAAAGGATAAGGGAAGATACTGGAGCGAAGGATAGCGCTTTATTTACTCCTAAAAGTCTTTCCGAGACTGGTCAAGACCTAAATAAAGTATTAACAGAAAACGTTTACCTAAACGTACACTATTTAAGTTATAGTTTTTATAGTTCAAGGAGCAGATTATTCTAACATCTACAAAGAAATAAATAGTACGAATCTATTGATTCACTTGTATAACCAGAATACATTATGCATGCTGCGTTTGGCTCCAATTCACCTTCCTCTTAATGCAGTGTCTGGAATCTGATGCTGTTGCAGACTTTAAACCTGACATCTGGAGTAATATTAGACTGAAGTGATTAAACATTCGACGATTTATTAACTGGTTTCAAAACAGAAAATGTTCAAGTTGAGTAAGGTAATGGTTTTAAATAAACATGACTTATTTCTATTTATACTTGTATTTGACGCAAAAAATTAGGTACTGGTAATATCAGTCCAAGCCACAGAAAAGCAAGGAGAGGCGTCTCGACTCAGTTGAGAGTGGGAGCTTTTGACAGCGTCGTCCCTTTATACATTCAAAACCTGTTTGGGACGGAATATAAACACTCAATACTCTCCCATACTATACACGTCACCGTTATCTTCTTCCAGGAAAAGTATTATCAACTAGCTGTTACCCGCTGCTTCGCACGCAATCTTTAGAACCGAAGTCCTTATATTACTTAGTAAAAGCAATTATGATGGGAGTTCTATAAAAATGTTTAAACGTAAGTAGGCATGCATCAGGTAGATATTATTTAAGTTCATGGCAAATAGTATCAGAGTTTAACGTAATTATTATATCATGTTTGGCACGTGTATAAGCATTTATGGTTCTAATTAATCATATACATAAAGCTGAATCTACATTGTCATCCTCATCAACAAAAAACAAATTTCGGATCACACAGGTTCCGGAAACTTACTTTGGTGAAAAAGCGTATATTTCCAGTCCTTGACATATATTTCAGGTCTAAGATATTTCCAGTACCATAGTAAAGTTTGCCTTGTTGTTCTGACGAAGGAGAAATATATATATATATATATATATATATATATATATATATATATAATATATATATATAACAGTTTAGCTTGCCATATTGCCTCGATCAAATTTTATATACGTTCGATTATCTAGTTCTCGGAAATCTGCTTTGGTCAAAATCGTGTTGACATAGTTGAATTTACTTTGTCCTTATGAAGAAAACACACACATAGGTAGGACTAAAAAGCCTATTTCGACCTAGATAAGAGTCCTACCTACTTACTACTGATAATAATTAGTTATTATAAGCGAGCCAGTGTGTTCTCCCACGATGAACAATAATACTGATAATAAATAAATAATATGTTGACTTCAACAGTTCTCTACAATTTGTACTCAAACATTTCCTAGGCTATTCATGGAAGGAAAAAAATATCCTCTTGGGAACTTGGCATTTAAGTCACCTGTTTCTCTTCCTAATCTTCTTCCTAATGTTCTGTTCCATAAGGTGCAATATCCTATTATCCTTCTCCTTAGTCCTTCAAGCATTATTCTAGTATTTTTTATTGCCTGATATCTTAAATTTTCATCAATTTTCACCTAGAACTATGTAGAAGCCAACTGCCACTAACAAATTCCACGCTTACTTGAAAACGCTAAGATATCATATAAAATTCATGAGTTTAAGGTTCTCTGAGTCGTATAAGAAGATATTGCAGTATGTAAGCGAGTTTAGAAAATGATGCTAATTTAGGTTATATGATTTTATAGAGCAAAACTACTTGACTACCTCAACACAAGATAATGACTATCGCGTGTTGTCCGCTCATTACTCCGCGGGTTTGCATCCAAGCCGGCAAAAACTGCGGCAAGGCACATCATTAATTTGTAACGTTACCGTAATATAACTTTCCTAAGGAAAAATTTTGGTTTTGTTGAACTTTAAGAGGCGATTAGGAAGTAATCATTAGTTTCAAACAACTGTTGACTAAGTATTTTTATTATTATTTCAGAATATTTATATAAATATTTAGAATTCTCAGACCACCTCAAATGTCTACTGTTACAATACTTACTTAGTTCATCTAAAGTATTAAAATAATATTCCTATCTAAGAATTTGTTTCAAGATCTCTAAACTTTCCAAAATTTTGGAGATATATAAAACTAAAGTACTAGATTTGAATCTTGAAAATCAAAACGAGATTACATGTATAAGATCGTTTTAAACATCCTCTATATAAACGAATGTAGTGGCAAATAAACGTAAACGATTTTCTTTTAAATTAGTAACAAAAACAATATTCTACACATCAGTTCAACCTTTGCTTTCAATACAGTAATTCACTTAAAGGAATGAAACAAAAATATTTTTGGTTATTTAATTTTCCCCTAAACATGATATTATATATAATCAGGTTCTTATAAAGTTTTATTATTTACGCACACACACCTGTGTGTGTGTTTTAATACGTTAAAAAGTACAATACAAATTGTTTTTGAACTTTAGTTTGTTCTGACTTTTAGGTTTTGTGGGTTTCGAAGCAAACGTATGTGGTTCTAATAATTTATATTATCCAACACCACAGCTGAGATTGCTTTTTTGCCCCGATGAAGAAAATATATAGATATGTAGGTCCCGGAAATTTATTTTGGTCAAAAAGCATCTACTTCCGGGTCTTGTCATCTAATTTTAATCTAACATATTTTATAAAAGTATCATTGATGAGTTTGCCTCGTTCTGCCAATGGAGAAAGTATATGCACATAGTAGGAATAAGAAGACTGCTAACTTTAAAAAGCATCTACTTACTCCGGTATAAGTAATACCCGTTTTGAAGATAATTGTTTATAATAGTTTTGCGCTATAAAAGTCTTTTTATTTTCAGAATAAAATATAGATAAAATTAGCTCGTTCGGGTATATTAGTGAACAATTATTTCTTTTCCTTAAACCAAATTAATAATGTCATATAAAAATGGCAAGGAAAAAACCAGGTTCAAATACCTCACGATGTTTTTTTTATAATTAATCACTTGCGCAGTTTATAGTAAACTTTATATAGTACCGTTCTCTTTGTTATCTACTTTACACTATTGATCAATTACTGCACAGTTCCTGGATCTCAAATTTAACCATAAGAAAATTTTTAGCTTCTTTTATAAACTGACATCAGCTGGTAATGTCAGCCAAAATTTTATTGTAAAATATGAATATTTTAACATTTTTACAAATTATAAAATATTTTGGGTGACCTTTCCGATGTTTAAAGAACATAAACGAATATTTAAAACGAATAAATTGGCTGAATTAGTAGAGCTATTCTCGAAATTACAGTTAAGCAACTTCTATTTTTGTATAAAACCCCTCGAAGGTTTTCAAGGGTTGAAAGTAAGATCAGATCTTGTTTACAGCATGAAAATTAGCTGATGGGGGTTACACAAGGTTTTATAAGGATTATCTGATAACATCAGTGTTATAAGCCCCTGTATATTACCCTGTATATATAGCAACGTATATAAGTAGCGGATTGCACGATTCAATTCGTAAGTATTAGGGATTGCAAGTTTAATTTTAACATTTTTTTTATTATTCAAAAATATTGCAAAATAAAAGTACATTTGAAGACAAAAATATATATTCTGAATAACTTATTATTTGAACATTTAAACTAAAGAATATGATATATCTTGTTCAGAATATATATGTGAAAATGATTTTATTATTAAAATAAATATACATCAATCGTTTTGAGATATTTATTGAGAGCGTTTCTAACTATAACATTTTAAAACAAAGCGTGTTGCAACATTCTGGTATGATTTGTTTATTGCAATCTAGATTGTGCTGTAGTTATGTGTTAGGATATTTATAGATATTGCAGTTTTAGATATATTAACGGTGTCTAATTTCGGAAGATATGATTATAACTTTATCAAAAGTGAGTGAGAATTTTGATTTCATATTATTCAACTGATTTAAGTGTATGAAAAAATATTAGAAGCTCATAACTAATTTTATAATTAAGTTAAGTGGAAATAATGGGATTTTGTTGTCAAACAATGTTTTCGAATTCTGTTTACAAACTTATAACTTATAGATAGTGCTTACGATAGAAAAGTAGTGTACTGAATTTTGCTCGTTGATAACCATATGCACCGTTAGCTACGCATTAAAAAAGCACCTGCAATTCACCTAAAGTTGCAGAAAACTAATAATATCACCCTCAACCAAATATAACAGTATATTGCATACACATTTATGCTACTTCAAACTTCAGCATTAAGACAATGGTCCTTACATCACAGTCGTAACCAACTGGTCTTAACTGTCACTGTGTCGTAATTTGTAATCCTAGGATATTTTCAACTATATAATAATATATTTATGTTAGCTATTCATAGTACTTTATGTGTATTTATTGAGGAACTGTCCGAATAAGAACGTTCTGCTAGATTCAATGTTAATTCAGTAATTAATTACGTAATTATTTTCTTATTATATCCTAAAAGATAATGATTTAATAATAACTTTAATATTGAGTTTCAAAATGATTAACTTTGTATCAATGATTAAAATATTGATTTTTACTACTATTTATATACTTGTTAATCTGACCAATACTTTTAATTATATAGAATAAATGTTTCACTGTGGTTTTATTGATTTTCCAAAACCTAAGATATGACTTTTATTATTGATATTTTCTCGAATAAGAAGTCACATAAATAGTCGCATTTCCTAGGTACAATTCATCTCATAGCTTGAGAATAATGTCTGGTACGATTTCATACTGAAAAATAGAGTTATGTTCGAAAGTAATACATTACTGTACTCAACAACAGAAGCAGTTTCTTAATTGAAAATAAAGATCATTCAAATTCGTGTAATAGCCAGTTCCTGTCGTACACGGATACCGGATAGATTTATTCAGCTCCAGTGACCTACATGACGGCCAACTCTGTCCATCAGAGACCCAGACGACAATAAACCGCCAGTTTCATTACGCTGACGTTGTTGTCCGTTTTATTGGCTCACTGTGTGTCTGGCTTCCAGGTTACATGTATGATAACGTCAAATGTCATAGTACTGATCGATCATATTACATGTAGTAACTTCTATTGTTTATCATTAACACATAATATTTTTACTGTATAATAAATATTATAATATATATTTATATGTAATTTTTAATAATAATTATGATAAGGAGAGGAAACGATGGAAACGAGAGGATAGTTTCCCCACACTGAAAATAAAAAATGCGTAGTAGATAAGGTAGGAGTACGGCATACGAAGTGTCACGTTACAGGCCTCGTTAAGGTTGCATTGCACCCTTTTAAATCGATGGCTAATTTCATTATCGAGATGGGATAGATAGAAAGATTGATAAACATAAATAATTTTTTTTATCCCCTCCAGCACGAAAAAGAAAATAATCCTACCTTATTAAGTCCATAGCCTTTAATGACACTTAGCCAAGTTCCATGGTTGGATATATTCCATTATAAAAAACATTTCGGTGTATTTAAATAAGGTTTCACCCAAAATTTAATGTCAACATATGATATCTTTCTCGATTTGTTTTTCCATGTAAGGGAAAGATACCTTTGTTCAGTAAATAAGGTCTCAATGTATGGTTCAAATAAAGAAAGCTCCAGTGAGCAAAAGTACTACAACGCAAGAGCGTGCTGAAATCAAATCTTGTCACAGAGGTATAATATTTACTCTCTATTTTTTTACTCTATGAGTGATAGTTACATGTTGAAATCTCAGATGATTAGATTCAGTGTGCTTAAAAATTTATTTAATCTGATTTTACTCATTTCCATCATAAATACCCATAGGAAGAATGAAAAAATGTTCGCTAGCGGTCGACTAAACCCGATGGGCATACATATATCATCATCGAAATCAGCGATGCTGATATATAAATAAAGCTTCATACAAATATTCAAGACTATTGGTCAGTTCCTTTTCGAGATATTAATCGGAAAAACAGACCAATATATAAAGATAGACAGGTAGATATATAGAAATTGAATTTTTGAAGCCCCACTTTTGATAAGCCTCACCAACGCTCAGCTAATAATGCATTTTGCATGTCAGAAACTATGGCGTGTTTTTTGTGAAATTTCACATATATTTTTAATAAAATTATTATCAAGACGTATGGGCCAATACTATTATACAGTTCAGCAGAAAGCTGTAAACAATCAAATTCTATTAATTTTGTGTTCTATATTTCCAACAACTGTTAATGTTAAAATACTAACCAATTTCCCGTGCCCTAACATTCCTGACACTAACATTGTACTACTTTTTTTTTAACATTTTCACAGTAAGTATTTTGTATAAAGAAACTAATATTCTTATCAATTTAACTCTTGTTATTTAAAGCTAACTAATCATCAGAATGGAAATGTTTCCACATTTGTAGTACATAAATCTATAATTAATAATATAAATTAAACGAAGGAATGTATAAATTGTAAATAAATTACAACTATGCGCTGCTTATTATTTATTTTGACACAGGTTTTTTATATGTTCTATGTACTGATATAATGTAGAAAGCTAGTAGGTAATATTAATTTTTCTTTTATTATAAAGTCAATCAGATTAAACAAAAATGTATTTTAGTGACAATGTGAGCTTAATTGTACAAACTGCATACGATTGAATGCTGTGAATGATGCAATCACACACATCACGCGCGCGCGCGTGTGTGTGTTTCAACACCTATATAACATATGGTACTTTTAGCTATGACGATGAAGACCTTTTGACAGATGAATTAATAATGTAGTTTATTTGAGACAGAGAGGATAGCAACTACGTTTACATTTTCTTTCTTTATAGCCACAAATGAAACAGTTACTTCAACTTTAACGGTTGCCTTATTGGATATAAATGACTTACCAGACTCGCCTATAAAGTTTCAACATAAATGTGTAAGAAAACATTTTTGAATCAGTTTAATTATTTTTTCCGCCAATCTTGGTGATAAAGATTTATTTTTGGAATCTCACGTAAGCCATTCAAAACCATTCAAGTTATAAACGAATTATTTGCGACAACATATAACAGCATAAAATATATATTAAACTTATGCCTGATTTTTTAGATTAGATATATGTCTTTCTCTACATTTCAAATGTATCTCTTCGAATCTCATATCTATATAAATCCAGATCAACTTGTACTCTCTGAAATTATAGTCTGCATATTAACCTTGACCAGATTGTCAATAAAACGGACAACAGTGTCCGTGTAATGAAACTGGCGGTTTATTGTCGTTTGGGTCTCTGATGGATTAGAGCTGGCCGTCATGTAGGTCACTGGATCTGCATAAATCCAAGCAGTAACCGTACTCAACATTCATTCATTTAGTTCTGAAACTGCTTTGCTTGAGGTACAATGATTATTTCATAAATACTCTTCAGTTCTGTACGAGAAAGCACTGCTAGGTTTTGTGTTTTAAGATTCATAACATATGTATGTATAGTATTACATGTTCTTGTTTTATACATTCGTGCTGTGGATTAATCTATGTTTATAAATCCTCGTTAATTCATTACTTTATCGCCCAGTTTCCCTCTAAGATAACCTGAGACAATGAGTTCAAAGTTGGGAACTCTCAGCGACCGTTAAGCTCTTTGAAGGCATGAATTTCTAAATGAATGGGAGCTCCTTGCTTCCAGGAGATTCTAGAAGTTAAAATTATAGAGATTGGAAGCTTTCATAAACGAAGTACTCTAAGAAACGTAGAGATACCAGAAGCCGAGTCTCTTAAATTCCGAGAGATTTTAAGCTTGAGATCTCTCAATGATTATGAACTTCCAAAAGTAGAGAGCTTCAAGTAGCGGGAAGACTTTGATACCAGAAACGAAGGTTGGATAGTTGGAAATATACACTAGGAGAGGCCCTAGAGAATTGTACTTACCAAAAACAAAATCTTCCATAGTGAAAAGTCTTCTAGAAGGTGTGAAAATGTCAGAGATCAGGAGTAAAGAAATAAGGAAAATTAAAAGCTAACTAATATTGGCACTTTCAAAGTATAATCATAAATTGAGCCACTGAAAGAAACAGTATTTAAAATAGTTTTAGTCATATTAAATTTTATATTATTCCCGCTGTTTGCAATAATACATTAACATCCCTACGGAAGAAATCTAAACCCGCACCTTTCTTTTATGTTTCATACTTATTAATGTTAACTAAAATCATTTTACTCGCCAGATCCTTGGTATATATCCATTAAAGGTTATATACTGCAAATATGTAAACGTCTTAATTATAATAAATGGCTGTTCATGAATGTTTACTGTCTTTTATAAAACTATACCATGATACGCATACGACATACAGGTAAAACACATAACACGTACGACATAACATCAACTATAGAAATCAGTAAACCTTGTCTACAACTCACTCTCTATATAAAGAAAAGAAGTACTGATATTTATTAAGGCTAATTTTCTTTGCAGATTAAAAAGTTTAAATTACGTGCTATAAACCACAGCTTGTAATGAAGCTGAACAACAATCAGGCCGTGAGATAAACTGGCTTTGTTACTGACACGATTTACGCTTTAATCAAAATGCTTTTGTGTTTATACTAAAATGATAAACTTAAACTAAAAACTGAAAATTAAATTAAACTATATTTTTGTATGACTTCAATGAGTGGTTTCATGTTTACTAGGTCTCATGTGACAATTTCAGAACGAATTATAATATTCACAGTTTTTGATCTTAAGAGCCGGCTGAAGTAAGATGACTTGAGTCATTCTTTGTAAGAACAATTTTTAAACCTCATGCAGTTTTTACGCCTTTATATGTGATCCTGGCTTTAAGGGGAACATCTCGTTTTGAATTTATAAGTAGTATGCACCAAATGGACGAAGCACGTGGGCTTCGGTATAACTGATGTCTTAGTAATAAATACTCGATTTTATAAATTTACTTATAAGTTTAAATGCGACAGTTTAAAACCTACAAGCACCACTTCTAGATGTAAAAATTAAATAATATCTTGACTCGTTTCTGCATAAATAGAGTAATAATGAACTTAATTGATATCTTGAGGGGGTGGCCTAATGATTCCAATGATGTTTGGAATCTTTCCTATAAGCTTAATCATTTATTAAAAATTAAAAATTGATTTCCCTTTACGTCGATGTCGACTCATAGGCGCGGCGTCAGCGTCTCTGCTCAACATTGCAGCTGTAGTCGTAGAAAGTCTACTACTAATTCTAGTCTACTAATCTTCACTTGTAAAACATGAGTAATGGAAGTACTCAAAGTTGTATTAATAGTTAAAGAGTATTCATAAACTCGCCTAAAACAAAAATCAATACGGCAGTAGCAATTTTTCGAGACAACGTGATCTCGTCAGAAGACCATCACTATAACTACTATCCATATTATCTTCCCAATAAAACATCATCAAAGGTATGTTACTTTACTATTTATAATTATGTAAATTCAAAATTAGATGTATCGCAAGAAAGGATTAACTTATAATAGGGTAATATAAATGTTACTTACGGACAGGGAGCGCAAGGTGTTGCTTCTCAGCAAAATGTTCAGATACAAAGTTTGAGAGAGAAAACACTACGAGCTTGTTAATAGTTTTAACTGAGGTTGTGCTTTCAGTGAACATTTTCTGCGCAGTGAAAAAATGCTCTAGTTTGCCTATTAGATGTATGGTTAAGTGTTTTTTGACATACGTCTGTTTAAGTAAAATGTTTCAGTTTTCATACATAGTTTCGATGAAATAATATAAAACTTTTAATGCATGTTATGTTTGAGAATAATTAATATGATTCCTTAAAGGCTTGTACACTTTACAAAGAGGATAAATTGTAATTCTTGAGATGTATTGTTCTATTTTTTAACGCATAATTATATATTTACAAACGTAATCGATTGTTTTTTCTTTATTAAAGGAGAGGCCGATCCCTTTTTAAGTCCTATTCTGTCCATCGTCACGGGCATTGGCCTGTGCGAGCATCTATCAGACAGAATAAGGAAGAGAGTCGATACAGTACAAGGTCGATGGTACTGGTAAAAAGTGCCTCGGACACAGACAGAATTTGAACCCGCGCTATCTCTAACTCAGACCCTACGTCCAACGTCTAGTCGCAGGTTTAGGATCAATTAAATTTAAGATTTTTTCATGTTATTAACAGCAGCCAAGCGTAAATACTAAATTAAAACCTATTCAGTTTGGGCTGAAAGTACTTGGTAACCTCCAATCAGTATTGTACTATAATCTATAGCATGTTTGGTGTATAAATATTATATGATTTAGCACAAAAGGGATGTAAATTTATACCATAACTTTATGCAACTTGTCCTTGTGAGCTATAATGCAATGGAACCAGGCAATCTACGTTTTGTAGTGTAAAGATATAGCAAGTCAGTTCATAAACACTGGTACTGGAATAGGTCTGTGGAGAGCGGAAGTTAGGGCACTTGTGGTTTTATAACCCCTAAGGGATGGTCTCTTACAAGATAATTACGTAAACAACTTTTCTAAGGATATCTTTACTTATCGGTTTTCCTATTTATTTGGTAACGTTGACTAAAACCTCTAATGTAGTTCCACCATATGTGTGAAACTTAAAATACATCTATATAAATAAGAATGTAGTTTTTAATTATTTTTACTAGACAAATTACTTATAAAATTATAATTAAAGAATTAATTAGTGGGTTGTATAGTAAATTAACTACACGTCCTTATAATTACTAAAAATGTTAGAATTAGTGTAAAAACAATTCATTTGTATTAGCTTTTTGTGTCAATGTTATTTCTAAATAATAACTATAATAAGAATAACATTATTGATAACATAATATGAAGATTAAATAAGCAACTTGCCTATCAACAACTTTGCAATTACATACCATACGCTTTGTATGTATTTCACGGATGTATAGACATATTAATTATTTATGAAATAATTTCATATTAAAATTTAATCAATACATCACATTTATTTAATTTATTATAAATCCATAATCCGGAGTTTTGCCAACGTTACACTGCTATGAATCTGTTGGTTAAGTGAATGTTGTTAGAAGTCGCATTATTCTGTTTATTCCATCTTTATTAGTGTGAAATGTCTCTTATCTGAACCTTACACTGCTATGAATCTGTTGGTTAAGTGAATGTTGTTAGAAGTCGCATTATTCTGTTTATTCCATCTTTATTAGTGTAAAATGTCTCTTATCTGAACCTTACACTGCTATGAATCTGTTGGTTAAGTGAATGTTGTTAGAAGTCGCATTATTCTGTTTATTCCATCTTTATTAGTGTGAAATGTCTCTTCTCTGAACCTTACACTGCTATGAATCTGTTGGTTAAGTGAATGTTGTTAGAAGTCGCATTATTCTGTTTATTCCATCTTTATTAGTGTAAAATGTCTCTTATCTGAACCTTACACTGCTATGAATCTGTTGGTTAAGTGAATGTTGTTAGAAGTCGCATTATTCTGTTTATTCCATCTTTATTAGTGTGAAATGTCTCTTCTCTGAACCTTACACTGCTATGAATCTGTTGGTTAAGTGAATGTTGTTAGAAGTCGCATTATTCTGCTTATTCCATCTTTATTAGTGTAAAATGTCTCTTATCTGACCCTTACACTGCTATGAATCTGTTGGTTAAGTGAATGTTGTTAGAAGTCGCATTATTCTGTTTATTCCATCTTTATTAGTGTGAAATGTCTCTTCTCTGAACCTTACACTGCTATGAATCTGTTGGTTAAGTGAATGTTGTTAGAAGTCGTATTATTCTGTTTATTCCATCTTTATTAGTGTGAAATGTCTCTTATCTGAACCTTACACTACTATGAATCTGTTGGTTAAGTGAATGTTGTTAGAAGTCGCATTATTCTGTTTATTCCATCTTTATTAGTGTAAAATGTCTCTTATCTGAACCTTACACTGCTATGAATCTGTTGGTTAAGTGAATGTTGTTAGAAGTCGCATTATTCTGTTTATTCCATCTTTATTAGTGTGAAATGTCTCTTCTCTGAACCTTACACTGCTATGAATCTGTTGGTTAAGTGAATGTTGTTAGAAGTCGCATTATTCTGTTTATTCCATCTTTATTAGTGTAAAATGTCTCTTATCTGAACCTTACACTGCTATGAATCTGTTGGTTAAGTGAATGTTGTTAGAAGTCGCATTATTCTGTTTATTCCATCTTTATTAGTGTGAAATGTCTCTTATCTCTGAACCTTACACTGCTATGAATCTGTTGGTTAAGTGAATGTTGTTAGAAGTCGCATTATTCTGTTTATTCCATCTTTATTAGTGTAAAATGTCTCTTATCTGAACCTTACACTGCTATGAATCTGTTGGTTAAGTGAATGTTGTTAGAAGTCGCATTATTCTGTTTATTCCATCTTTATTAGTGTGAAATGTCTCTTCTCTGAACCTTACACTGCTATGAATCTGTTGGTTAAGTGAATGTTGTTAGAAGTCGCATTATTCTGTTTATTCCATCTTTATTAGTGTGAAATGTCTCTTCTCTGAACCTTACACTGCTATGAATCTGTTGGTTAAGTGAATGTTGTTAGAAGTCGCATTATTCTGTTTATTCCATCTTTATTAGTGTGAAATGTCTCTTCTCTGAACCTTACACTGCTATGAATCTGTTGGTTAAGTGAATGTTGTTAGAAGTCGCATTATTCTGTTTATTCCATCTTTATTAGTGTAAAATGTCTCTTATCTGAACCTTACACTGCTATGAATCTGTTGGTTAAGTGAATGTTGTTAGAAGTCGCATTATTCTGTTTATTCCATCTTTATTAGTGTGAAATGTCTCTTATCTGAACCTTACACTGCTATGAATCTGTTGGTTAAGTGAATGTTGTTAGAAGTCGCATTATTCTGTTTATTCCATCTTTATTAGTGTAAAATGTCTCTTATCTGAACCTTACACTGCTATGAATCTGTTGGTTAAGTGAATGTTGTTAGAAGTCGCATTATTCTGTTTATTCCATCTTTATTAGTGTGAAATGTCTCTTCTCTGAACCTTACACTGCTATGAATCTGTTGGTTAAGTGAATGTTGTTAGAAGTCGCATTATTCTGTTTATTCCATCTTTATTAGTGTAAAATGTCTCTTATTTGAACCTTACACTGCTATGAATCTGTTGGTTAAGTGAATGTTGTTAGAAGTCGCATTATTCTGTTTATTCCATCTTTATTAGTGTGAAATGTCTCTTCTCTGAACCTTACACTGCTATGAATCTGTTGGTTAAGTGAATGTTGTTAGAAGTCGCATTATTCTGTTTATTCCATCTTTATTAGTGTGAAATGTCTCTTCTCTGAACCTTACACTGCTATGAATCTGTTGGTTAAGTGAATGTTGTTAGAAGTCGCATTATTCTGTTTATTCCATCTTTATTAGTGTAAAATGTCTCTTATCTGAACCTTACACTGCTATGAATCTGTTGGTTAAGTGAATGTTGTTAGAAGTCGCATTATTCTGTTTATTCCATCTTTATTAGTGTGAAATGTCTCTTCTCTGAACCTTACACTGCTATGAATCTGTTGGTTAAGTGAATGTTGTTAGAAGTCGCACTATTCTGTTTATTCCATCTTTATTAGTGTGAAATTCCTTTTCTCTGAACGTGTGGTGGTTTATTCGCATGAAAATTATGGAAATTCAACACTATAGAGAAGAAAGATGTAAATCTCTTTTATGATAATCCATTTTACGCTTTTCAAGTTTACACTGCTTTTTATATATATAAGAACGTCTTTAAGGGTAGTAGCTTTGATTTTGGACTTTCATTTGTGCTGTTCAATTACGCTTTTTATTAATAATATGCAATGTAATAAATATTTAGGCCACAATGTTGACGGAATAAATTACTATACTATTATCTTCTATATTGTGGAAGAATTTTATATTTTTTTGGTAATTAAAATGAGATGTGTAATTATTCTTTTTTTTAATTTTAACTGATATACTTCATCAATGATTCTATGTTATTAAGCAATATTGGTTTAGAAAGATAATCTAATTCTCTATGATACATATATATATTATAAAATGTGTATATTAGACCTTATACAATATTAAACTATCTGATTGGTATTGGATCTTATATCACTATATTCATTATTTTAAAGTGTGTTTTTTATTATACTTGTAGATGTTAAACTAATCTGAGACATTGTCACAAGAGCAAATAATCATTTACTATTCAAATAGACTTTTGAAACGCTTAGACAAATTGGTGTTGTCACTTGTAGAATCTAATCGTAAGTAATAATTGTATGTTCTTAAAATATACGAATTATGACAGTCAGAAAGGTTCGTTAGTAATAAGGTTACTATTCCAGGAATTCTCCCAATGAATACATAACAACTAGATCGCTTCAACTATTCCTTATATTGTTAGAAAGGGGAAAAAATTACTACAGCTCTCATTTCAAAAGAACTATTCCTTAATTGGTAGACTTTTGTGAATATAAAATATACGATCACTTAATTTTAGAATAATTCAAAGAACTTGTGTTTAAATTCCCTACTTACAGGGATTTAAGATTTTATGGTTTATAAAATAACTTTCCTGTACCAGAAATTAAAGCAATTATATGGGATAAACTGTGAAACAGACTTCACTTAGGTGTACGGCCTTCGTAGGTTGAAAGAAAATATTATTGCTTGAAACATTACTTGCGTTCTAACTCAGAATTATTAGAATCTTTAAAACACCGTTTACCTTTCAAATCTCCTTTCTATTTATAAGAACTTGTTATGGATAAGAACTAAATATAAGAACTTGTAATGGTTTGTTTTCTTAAATATTTAAAGGAAGATCGGTGAAAAGTTTTGTAGTACCAATTAATCCATATGTAATCATAGGAATGTGACGAAGCTCCCTAAAACTTATCATACATCGTTGCACGATGAGAATTTCCAAGGGCTTTAAAAAAGATAACTTCTGGAACACTGACATAAACTGTGATATTCCTGCCGTCAGTAACGTGTTACGATACTTTGTGGTAAATCCAATAGCAACAATTTTCTTTGTTGTTCAGGTGCTATAAATTCCACATGGTCTCTCATAATAATATGAAATAAAAATGTTACATGATCTACAATATTTGTCCTAGAATCACAGAACAATTTCGTAGTAATTGTCTTCAACCCAAAACCTGCAATATTCACACAACTATTAAATTGACCTCTTAAGCAGTGTTAGCTGGAAAATTGACATGAAGTGTATGAGATCATGGCAATTCATCTTATCTCACTGCTCGATTTAGCATGACATTTGTCCTCCAATAAGCATGTTACCCGTATATGAATAAATAAATATTCATTATCATTCCTCCTAGCATGTGATAGCCATTGTAATACGATTGCATCGGTGGGTTAGTAGGTTACGAGAGCAAAGGTAATAGCCTATTATAGGGTGATGCTTAACTTCATGTTTTATAGTTTCCCTATGACATATGTAAAGAAAACTTCTCAGAAAATCTTAGGTGTGTCATAAATATTATTATTTAGAGATATCACAATTTCTAATGTAAATGTTGCATAGATGATGTTGTATATAGTCTCATTTGAACCATCTATAAATATGAAGAGTGACATGTTTCATAGCAGTACTACGTCGCTATATTATTAATATAACAAACTGTAATGATTTGGAGAAAAATTGAATATATCGATAATATATAACCTGAGTTTTCAAAACTTCTGTTAAATCATTTAAAAATATAATCATGATCAGAAACTGTTGTACCGTATGACGATAACACATGGGGGTGGTGACTTCTGAGGTCGTAGTATTAAATACTCGAATTGCAAAGTTTACTTATAAGTTAAGTTTAATTATGAATACTTACAAGCACCACTTTTAGATGGTAAAGGAAAAGTATGTAATGCCACATTGCTGCCAATTAGAATATAAGAACTAAAAATGGATATCTGCTAGGTGGGCCCAAAATATCCAATGTTCTGTGGAATTATGCCTACGATGTTTTACTTTATAAAACAATAAGATTCCACTTCCCTTCGCAATATGTAGACTCACAACCCGGGCGTCGGCGTCTTGGCACGAGACTTTGAAGCTGTAGTCTAATGGTTATTCCTAGATGAGGAGTAGAGTTGGGAAAGTGGTAGCCATCTACTCAAACAACCCGTGAGATACATCAGCTACGTGAGCTACGTGAACTCGCCTAAAACAAATTCGCGACGGTATTAGCCATTTAATGATACAAATTACTTATTATAAAAACGTGTTCGCCATAAGGATGACGCCACAACTTTTATCTATCTCAATCAAGCAAATAAAAGATCTTCAAGGGTACGTTACTTTACTATTTACAAATTTACTTTACGTTACATTCATTTATATACGTTTGGCATCAAAGGGCTAATTAATAATACGAAAAGATAAATTTTACTTACGGACAAAGCGCGCGAGGTCTGATCGGTCACGTAGTTGGGCTGCTACAAAGGGTTAGAAGAAAAATATTCATACGCGTGCCAATTAGCTAGTTACTCCGCCCAATAATTTAGTTCCAGAACATTGGATGTAAAATAATATTATATTATACTGGCTGACTAGGTTGCGAAATTTACATTATATGAAATTTAATTAACTAATTTACGGTACAGAATATCCCCCCTGTTTTGAGTTCGCAACCTAGTTAGTCACTTTACTTTAAACATATCCTAAATTACAAACTTATTTCAACCTTTTATTCATTACATAAATTCAAATTCAACCATAACAATACGATAGCGCGGGGTTTCAAAAGTTTCCTTTGAAATCCGCTAGATCGCATGCCAATGCAGTTCTATGACTTCTTATCTGCTCGCTTAGGGACCAAAAATAGAAAATCGATTTAGGCAAACTATTTTCACGCAGTGCACGTTGCAGCGTTTTAGAATTTGCGGGTCGTTGCGAGAATAAGGCGATTAAATCGTGAATAAGTGTAGTGTAGTGTAGTGTTAGATAGGCGTCGCATTCATACTAGTGTTTTGTGTATAGTGTTTTACCAATAAATACCCTGAGACTTGCGTGAAGTTACCAATATTGATTGAATACTTTGGAATGAAACATCCCCTCACGAGAAGCTAAGTCTCCCATTCCTTATTAATACTGCATTACTCTTAATATATATATTTACATACAACATCCTATACATCTTACATCTACACGAATTATAACACTTCAAATGTATACAAAATTCAAAACTTCAGTATTTCGACGTACATACAAAAGACAGACACAATTTTTATCTTTGTTTCCTTTATTACAAATAGTCAGGATCAAATCTGTCTCATTTCCTTATACAAAGTCTATTTACAAATTCTTTTTCTATATTTTATTTCCACTTAAACATTCGTTTAGAATTCACCAAACAATTAACTTTCTGGATTTTATCTTATCTTTTAAATTTGGCAGCAAGTGGTTCCTTAAGCTAGGGATGCTACAAAGTTTTTTTTTTATACAGAACAGGTCTTAATTTAGTTTTAAATCTACAATATGAACTTTTTTACATTCAAAACATTTTCAGTGTGTTGTACAATACAAGTTACAGGGCTTAAAAAATATAAAATTCTATAAAATCCTACATTTTTTGGTGCTAATTTTGCACAAAACTTTTCTACCTTATTGCTTAAATAGTGGGTTCTAATCCATATTAAGGAATGCATCTTAAAGGGGTGTTTTACATTTTGCTCGGAGTATTTTTGTCTATTACTATTTGTGCTATGCTTCTTTTTACATTCACAACAGCTCTCTTTAAATTGTTTACAATAGTTTCCTTGGACAAATGTTCACCAATTAGATCATTTAGCTTCCACAAATTAGATAAAGCATTATTACAGGAATGATTAAACATTAAATCAAAGGCAGCAAAACCTGTGCTTTCATTATGGGCGGTGTTTAAATTTAATTGTATATAGCCTAGGTCATTATCCCAATTACTATGACATTTGTGATAGAAACTACGTAATAATGTAGATATGTTTCTAATATGCCTTTCTGATTGATTTCCATTAGCCCTGTAAGGCGCTAGTCTACGGTGTTCAATAAAATTCTTAAATAAGAACTTCTTAAAATACAGTGATGTAAAATATGCGGCATTGTCTGACACTATTATTTTAGGTACAGAAAAGTTGTTAAAAATTATGCGGTCTAATTTATTACATATTTCAGCACTCTTACATTCCCTCAAAGGGATTAGCCATAGAAATTTACTGGCGGCATCTACAACTACAAGTAAAAATACATTACTGTTTCTAGTTCTCACTAAGGGACCCAAAAGATCTATGAATAAACAATCCATATTGTTCTTAAATGGCACAGATACTAATTCGCCTTCATATTTTCTTTGGCACACTTTACTCATTTTACAAACATTACATCTTTGACTTTTGCCTTTATAATTTCGTCTAAATCAGATCTATAAAAATACTGATTAATTTTTCTTTGCGTTCTAGCAATGCCTAAATGACCTCCTATTAAAGAACTGTGGAAGAATTCATATACTAAATCAATTAACTGTACAGGCAAAAATATCTTACTCTTACTTTTTACATTCCTTTTTGTACATCAGTAAATTGTTTTTTTATAAAATAAACATAAATTGTTACTATTGCTTTTTACAGATTGAATGATTTGCTGAGTTTCTTTATCATGAAGTTGATATTTTTCTAAATCTTTAAACGCTAATGGCAAATCATTAATTAACAACCACAAATTATCCTTGTTATTGCAACTTATTATTTACCCGCATTTAGGCTTTACATTAGATGTTGGTTTACATTTTTGCCTTCGGGAGGAGTTTGAATGGCAGAAGGAAAATCGATAATCTATTTTTATCCTGGTCTGGACCGTTCCGGCAGTCACTAGGGCTCGGATCAGCTGTTTCCGTCGACTCGCCCTCAAACATACGTGATAGGGCATCTGCCAGCGCATTATCGGTGGAACTTTTAAATTTCCACCTCAAATGGCAAAATTCAAAATCCTCTCGATCCACCGGGCAAGTCTTTCTACCTTCCTTTTGTGATTGAGGGGACATAGGATAAAGCTTGGTTATCAGTTATTAATTTAAAGGTTCTTACTTCTAAAAATTCGTGCCATTTTTTCTATGCAAATTAGTGCACTCAAAGCTTCTTTTTCAATAAACAGTATATTTTAATTCGGCATCAGTAAATTTCCTAGAGTAATAGGCTATTGGCATAATTCATTTTGGTCGTTTTCCTGTAATAAACAACTACCTTTGGCTATGCCACTAGCATCTGTCTTTACTATAAATTGCTTTGAAAAATCGGCTAACTGGGAGTACAGGAGGATTCATTATAGCTTCTTTCAACTTTACAAAACGAATCTTGAAATTCACTTGGCCAAATTAAATTTAGCGTTTTTCCTTCTTAAACGATTTAAAGGATTACATAAATCGGCATAATTATTTATAAATTTTGAAAAGAAATTAGTCCATACCCTAAAAACTGTGAAGTTTGTTTGGCGTTCTTAGGCGGCATGAATTCTCTTATACTCCTTGTTCGCTCGGGATCTATAGTTACTGTATTATTTTTAATTAAATTCCCCAAAAGGGAGATTTCCTCAAAACAAAACTTTGCTTTCTCTAGGTTTGCCGTTAAGCCATGTTTGCCTTAGTCTATTTACAATCTCTCTGACATGCACTAAATGCGAATTAAGGTCTTTACTGTACAACTAAGATATCATCACAAAAAATTTATCACATATTTAAATTTTATATTGTCTAGGACTTTGTCCAGATAGGCGGACAATACAGCACTACCAACATGTAAACCAAAGGGTACTCGTTTTAAATTTATATTTACCAAATATAGTGCTAAATGAGGTAAGATCTTGACTATCAGGTGATAATGGACATTGCAAAAAAACTTTTTCTTAAATCTATTATTGAAAAATATTTGGCTCCACTAAGATGTTGATAATAATTTATTTTAAATCACCAATGGGGAAATCAATTTTCTGTAACTTTTTATTTAATTCGGTATAGTTGACTACAAGTCTGTCCTTTTTGGTTAAAAAGGCTGGACTGGAGTAGGCTGAAATACTGGGTTCAATTATTCCTTGGTCCAACCAATCCTGTATTATTGTTTTCATCTTATTTACAGTGGGAGGGCTCATAAAATAAGGCTTAATATTTACAGGTGTGTGGGGTCATTTAGAACTAATTTTCAATTCTAATATCTAGAGCCTCTCCTAATTTTGGAGTAAAAACATTTGGAAAATCCCCCTATAAGGTTTTGTATCTCAGCCTCAGCTCTAGTGCACCCTATTTTTACATCAATGCTGTTTACTTCATGTTCAAAAGGCTGTTGTCCTGACAATAGTTATTTTCTCATTACAATTGAATTTAAAAATAACATGAATCTCCATCAAGATCTAAAAATTAATTTGCTATTAGTTATAAATGGGTTTCCTAATACAATGTCCCATTTTTAAATTATCCAATACAATAAATTTTACTCTCCAACAAAATTTAGAAATTTTTATCTTTAGCATAACAGTAACCAAAACATTTTATTTCAGTGTTATTTGCAGCAAACATTCTATCATCTGACTTCATTAATTTAGAAACATTTTTTATTCAACAATAGGCTATCATAAAATTCTTTACTAATTATATCTCTTGTAGCACCAGTATCTAATAAGCAGTTTGTTTTTACATTTTTACCCACTATAGCTTCAATTAAAGGCATATTGTTACACTGTCTAACATTTAGTCTTAAATTAGGTTTTCTATAGTTTAATTTACTCCAATTTTTAATTACCTTACCATAGACTCTCATAAAATAGTGTTTTTCTTTTCTTACTGTATTACTATTTATAAAATTATTATTCTTAAACTTATGAAACCGGGGAGGGATATTTTTAGGTGTTGTGTGTAATACCACTCCCCCTATCAACTAGTTTTTTTGGATTCCTAAAACAATTTTTTGCTAAGTGACCAGGCCTATTACAATTGAAACATAACTTTGGGTTTTTGATAGTAGGCCTACTATTCCTAGGTTCAACATGTGGTGGATACATGTTGTTAACATAATATGTCTTACTTAAATTGTCCCTTAAGTTATCATTAAAGGTTATATTGTTACTAGCTATACACACATTTTCCAAATCTGTTAAAACAAATGGGATTGTTTTCAAAAATTAACTTATTTCTATCTGTAGGCTTAATACCTCTTTTTATACAAGTTACCAAGTCCTGGTTCACTTATGTTACACAATAAAAACTTGACTGAGCTCTTTGATGTCATAGATGTATTCATACAGTGGCTCATCAAACCTTTGTGGCCTATAAACTAAATCTAGTCTCAGTCTTTCAATTAGGCCCTACAGGGATAAAAGCACTAATTAATTCCCTGTGTAGATAGTTGACATTTGGCATGACAGACTTACACTGTATTATTTTTGGCTAAAAGTGGACCTTTTGCATAACCTGGTAACAATGCTAAAATTTCATTTTCTGATAGGCTAGTTTCACATTTTAGTTTTAACAAAGTTTTCAAAAAGTTTATTAGCTCAGGTACTACTAAGCCATTTGTTACTGTAAAATTTTGTAAATAACATTCTACAGGGTTGTTGTTTAACTTATTAAACATATTTAAACCAGACATAGGTTGACTAATACAATCATTGTTTGCATTATAAATAGGCATTATAGGCAAAGTGGGGGTAGGGGTACTGGCAGTAGGCTGTGATATTGTTGGTGGTTGTACAGGAAATAGGGCCTATTTGTTCTTTCACTGCCTGTTCCATAGCTCATCTTGTTCTAATGATTCATTTTAAATTGGCTTCTAACACTTTAAGCTGTTCTAGGTTCACTGTAGGTAGCAAGTTTTTTAGCTAATTGTTGTTCAACATTTACTAGCCTACACTTTAAAGCTGATAAAGTTTCACTATGTACAGAACTTAGTTCTAGCTGGTTGTCTAAAAATAAACGGTTTATTAAATGTTTACACTTTTCTTGGAATTTGGTGATTTCTAAAGGTGAACTAGCACTGTTCAATTCACTGCACCCATGTTCTAATAATATCACTTTTTCACTGAGAAGTTTTACTTCCTGATTGTGGTCTATTTTTAATAGGGCTACTAGGAGTAGGTAAAATATTGTTTCTCAAACACTGTCTTAAGGACTTTCTGAGTTCATTTACTGTACTGTCACTATTTAATCTAATACCTCTAGATATCAGTTCAAATACCAACTCATCTTTAGACAAATATTCTATTTTAATGGCAGGCATTTGTGGCGTTTTTCACTCAGTTTCACCCAGTTGATGGCAGAGTAGGCACATCAATAGCAGAGTGGCGCAATAATATGTGTACCGTATGACGATAACACATGGGGGGGTGGTGACTTCTGAGGTCGTAGTAATAAATACTAGAAATGCAAAGTTTACTTATAAGTTCAATTTAATTTACTAAACTTACAAGCACCCACTTTTTTAGATGGTAAATGAAAAATATGTATTGCACGTTGCTGCCAATTAGAATGTAATAACTAAAAAGTATATCTTCTAGGTGGGCCTAAAATATCCAATTGTTCTATTGAATTATGCGTACGACGTTTTACTTTATAAAACAATAAGATTCCACTTCCCTTCGCAATATGTAGACTCACAACCCGGGCGTCGGCGTCATGGCACGAGACTTTGAAGCTGTAGTCTAATAATGGTTTATTCCTAGAAGAGGAGTAGAAGTTGGGAAAGTGGTAGCCATCTACTCAAACAACCCGTGAGATACATCAGCTACGTGAGCTACGTGAACTCGCCTAAAACAAATTCGCGACGGTATTAGCCATTTAATGATACAAATTACTTATTATAAAAACGTGTTCGCCATAAGGATGACGCCACAACTTTTATCTATCTCAATCAAGCAAATAAAAGATCTTCAAGGGTACGTTACTTTACTATTTACAAACTTTACTTTACGTTACATTCATTTATATACGTTTGGCATCAAAGGGCTAATTTAATAATACGAAAAGATAAATTTTACTTACGGAACAAAGCGCGCGAGGTCTGATCGGTCACGTAGTTGGGCTGCTGCAAAGGGTTAGAAGAAAAATATTCATACGCGTGCCAATTAGCTAGTTACTCCGCCCAATAATTTAGTTCCAGAACATTGGATGTAAAATAATATTATATTATACTGGCTGACTAGGTTGCGAAATTTACATTATATGAAAATTCAATTAACTAATTTACGGTACACTGTAATATAAAACAGCAAAATGTTCCGTATATTCAATGAAACTGTGGTGACTGCCCACCACATTTATCAGACCGCCGAATCAACGATTAGAACCGGTCTTTCTGATAAGCCGCGTGCGGATGGAGGACCGGTGGTCTGATAAGGAGGAGTCTAGATTTGAGTCAGGGTAGAGTGAGGACGTCTGATCGGCGAGTGGCGGTGACGGAGATATTACCTGTCGCAAGTCTTAGTTTTATTATTTATTTTAAGAATTTTGTGTTACACTATGGATTGATTTAATAATCAGGGGGGGGGTTAGGTGCCGGAAAATTATAGGGGGGTCATTGCAAATTATAAAATTGTTAGTATGTTGGGACGGGTTTGTTCGTGATGGGAGGTCGGCGTGTCGGTATGTGTAAATTCGTGTCGGTATGTGTAAATTGGTGTCGGTAAGTGTAAATTATGTTTGGCGTTATTAAATTGTTTTACGATTTACTTTTACTGTTTGGTGCTTAAATTATAACTTAAAATTCTTATCAAAGCTGGCAGGAGAATATTGTGTAATTAGGATTATGGTCGCTCCACGGTCTTCATCGTGCAGGCGGGTACAAGCCTAGTCCTGCGCGATGACACGTTGCTTCCAAAAAATCCATCCACAATCGTCACAATTGGTAGCAGAGCGAAAACTATAAATTTTATTGAATCAAATTATTTTACATCTGTTTTCAAAATCCTTGGTTAACTAAATTCTTAATACTTCATTTCCAAATCTTAAATAATTTTTTTTTTAAATAGAACCTAAAAACAAAATCATTCGACATTATATAACTTTTCTAAATTGAATATGTTCTACACTTATTACTAAACAAGGTAATATCAATCTATTTATTTTAAAGAATATTTTTATTATCAACAGATTATTATTATCGCGAAGCATTAATTAGTTTGCCTTTTAAATTGCCGTGTCGTTAGTGTTTAACAATTATCTCCTGCCAGCAATTAAATTATTTAGCCATACTTACGATCTTTATGTATTTCATTACTTTGATTATAATACAATAATCGATATAATTAGTTTCCAACGCTGCCGACACCACGCCGACAATGGAGAATTGGCTTACATTTCAAAAATTATTTTGTTGAAATTAATATTAAAAAAACCTTTCATTTTGCCATTACAAACATATTAATTATGAATGATTTATTTTGGAAAGTTTTCGGCCATATTTTAATAGACATATATACGAGTATATAACTAATAAAAATGGGGAATTGGCATCATAACAAAAGTAATTACATTTCAAAATTTATTTTGTTTACATTGGTACTAATAAACTTTTATTTTGCAAACATATGAAATATTAAATATCAACACTTAAATTCTTTTATATTTGGTAATACTTCTAATAGTCAACATATGTAATTAATGTAAAACAATTGTTCAAATGGCACATATTTTCAAATTAAATCAAAATTTCAATTCCAACAGCTATGCTTGAATAAGTACATATACAGACAGTACTGCTAGTCTATAAGAATACAGAGTTTGCGATTGTTGTGAAAGTTGCATAGATCTATATAAACGAATACAACGGGAATTGAGCTAAATTTATTTCAAGTATCCAAAATAAACCTATAAAAATACCAAAAAAAATGCATAAAATTACATAAAATGTAAAAAAAATAAGTAAATGTCAGGATAGGATACTTTCAAACCAGTAAATGCTCACTTTCACAAATTTATTTCTTTTTCCCATATCCACTACACGGTGTGTTTTATTCAAGCAAGCTTTGGAAAACACTAAATTTTATATAATTTTAATCTTATTACAACAGTAATCATCATCTTATTATAATAGATATTGGATACTAGATGGCTGTTTTGTAGTTTTACTAATTAACTAGTGATACATTTATTACTATTTATTAATTTATACATTGATGATACGTTTATTACATTAGCAGTCAATAAGGTCTCTTTAATTCAAACCATACTAGATTATTTTAGAGTTTCCGTGTTTAAAAAAATCGATCTTTAATGATTATAACAGTTAATACCATTTACAGGAGTAATTTCACATATAAATTGGGAGGTATGTTTTAACGGCAATATCAAGCCACAATATTGTATTTTCATACTATCTGTTGATTGAAAACATTCAAAATTATAGCTCTCATTGAAGTATATTTAATCGTATCTATTAGGCCAATAAAACTTTATTTTAGATTAATATTGATCAAAATTATAACTTTTATTCATTCGATATAATTTTAAAACCACTAGCAAAATCAGTTCATATTATATTTTGGTTCCAGGATGGGGTGTGTAGTCAGTTTAAAGTTGGGTAAAGTTATATTATACTGGTGAATACCATATATTTTTGTCCGTTATCCCTATGTTTCATAAATGTCTGCAATTCAGTATGTTTATTTTCAGAGCTACAACATGCTACAATATTAGTAAGTACAAGTTATATATTACTTCTCTCTATAATAGCAATAAAGCTTACATTTAGTTATATCCCCTTAACCAAGATTTAAAAAGGTAAGTTAACTGATGGTGCGGTAGTATAGTTGCTAAAATTTAAAATTATGAAATCTGAATTCTGCCGTATGTTATGACTAGTTGATTCAACTTGCCTTCTGATAGACACGTCATTCGACATAATTACTGGAACAGTTTTCTTCTACAGTTCCTGATATAAGCGATGATTATAGAAGAAACCCCTTTCTGCAAAATAGTTCTCCTCTCTGTGCCACGCCATATCACTAAACTTTCCCAGTGGACCATCAACTAAACTTTAATAATCACTGATCTTGTTTTGCTAATTCTGGACAAAACTCGCACAAATATTCTATTACAATCATACTATAGATAGTAAAATTAAAAAGTAAAATACTGTTCAGTTTCACTAAATGGTAATTAAGAAACCTCCAAATGTTTTCCCACAACGGTTTATGTGCAGTATTCAAAAGGTGCATTATCTGGAAATACAACCTGAAGTGCAAAATATACTCTAACATTACTATAGTCAATCTGGTGAATACTACACATTCCTTTCTCTGAAATCTATCCTTTATCGTTTAACGTTCTGGTTTATTTGTGGAAGACACAAAATAATACTGCTCCATAGTTATTGACCAACATCTTACAGATTCATGCCAATTATAGTTCAAATTAAAGTTATTTAATTGTTTCCTTAAGCATTTATTACAAAATTAAATGTATAGCAAGTCTGGAAACACCTAAATATTTTAAATTATAGATGATAAAATTTAAATATGTAGATAATTTATGTCATATAATTGAACACTACAACAGTTTACTTACACTATCCAGTGTTGCATTGTTGGTGTGTTTGACCACGTGACTATCAAACTCTTGAGGGGTTACTCCCTCTACGACACTAAGGGACGGCGATAAAGTCCCAGTTTCACTGACCAGTTTGCTGACAGGGCTTTGTGGGTATGGTTTGACGATACTTTGGAGATTTCGCGAACATCAATTCTTTTGAGTGGGCTTAAATTTACCACTCTAGTTCTCCGTGAAAAAGATGCATTGCTAAATAATAGATAGATAGCATATTGTTTGAAAAGTGTAGGTAAATTGTTGTAAAATCCACACAATATTTTTAAGTTTCAATGAAGGAATATTATTTTGATTAATAAGTGAGCTCATAAAGCGTTTCAAATAGTACTCTATTAAATATTAAGAGCTGTTAGACATCCAAAAAGGTTTAAAAACAGTTTACACCACTGCCTAATTTGTACCAACAACGTCAATACATAATAAATGTTTTTCAGGTGCAGTTTTATACATCTCAGAACTGGATAGGATTAAAATGAATACGGTATAAGTGTTGCAAATAAACCATTTTACCTTAAATGTAAAATCACTTAGGACAGCATAACTCGATAGCTCGTGAATGGTATCAAAACGTGTTAATGATGTGGAAACTCATTGAAAACTTCTAATAGTCTAAATAAAGTACATTTTTGTCGATACACATTATTATAGGAATACTCCACGTCACGTTTCACGTAACTGGCCTTGTTGAGATTGTGGCGTACAAATGCCAAGTCTAAACTCATTGCTACAGGCGACATGTGTTATTGTGTTACAGGTTACAACCTCAAATGATTACACTCGGTTTGTTAAAAATAAAAAATGTATCCTTTAAGATTCTCTTTGGCATTATATTGTTCCATTAAACCACGTTAAAATATTCACCAACGCTGAGCAACATCAGATATTGAGAAATGTACTAGGAACAAACTTGATGTTGAGCTTCTTCATCAAGATTTCAAATTTTTTATTTATTGCATTTTCGAGGTATATTGCAGACGGACAGACATGCATGAAATATTTCCAGCCCCCGGTGACAAGAATTGCTGAAGCTCAGCCAATGATAGAAACGGCTAAGGGATATAGCATTAAGAAAATATGACCAGCATATATTAGCATTGCCTAGAAGTAAGATTTTTAAAGTACTTGGTAAAAATCCAACCTTAATAGCATCCATAGGTTTGAAGTTATCATAACTTTTTAGTTAAACAATTTTTAGTTGTGTTTTCTCACTTTATATCGAGCTGCTATCAGCTATTCCAGTGTAATAAACAGGTCACGCAACCGTGTGTAAAACGGACAATTTGGTTAATGAACACTTTGAATCTACGTTCCACCAAAACCAGCAGCGGGTCCATCTGGTTAATACATCAGTTTGTCCAAGTATAGTTAGAATTCTGCGAACAATGAGGTCATTTATTATCTTTTGATTGAGATCTGAGTTTTATTACGTACCTTCAATAAGATTCTCTAAAACTATGATCACTCTGAACTATTTTCTTACATCGAATTTGAATTCTCCTACAAGAATAAGCAACGCCAATAGCCTTCAACTTAAATTCCCACAACTATGGCATTTGAAGATATACAATATTTAACATTGTAATATATATGAAAAGGTTGATTAATGCTAAGGGTTGAGCACTAAGAGAGCTGAGCCTTCTTACATCAATACTCCCTCACATTAAACTATATACCTTTACTAGTAAGTAGAAAGTATTACAAATTACTCCACCAAATGACGTAAGACTGTGCGTAGATATTCTTTGTACTCTACTATAGCTCACAAAAAATGGGTTTTCTCTCTACTTTCCTACTAGCTGTTAATCTTTGCCCTGAATTGATAGATATTTATGCAGGAGGATTTAAGCCTATTGTGACCTATTATGAACTCGAGACTTGGTGATATGTCATTTAAAACATAATTGTATACGGTAGAAACATGTGCAGGTAAACAATAATCATAACACAAGATCTGAAATGTGTTCCAAAGATGTACAACTCCATAACTTTTAGTTTCTCCACCTTTATTTGATATTGGAAATATTTTGTTTGAACAGCTTTTCCAATTATTTCAGTTCAAAATGTATGCATAAAAAAAGGCCTGGCAAATTAGCCATTTAAGTTTCTAAAAAAATCTTGTACATAGATTTTTATATAAAAGTATATATTTAAAGAGCTTGTTATATTTAATTAACTGTTTTTTGAAAACTTTTTTTATGACAGCACCACTATATGTTAATTATTAAAACCACCATTTTCAATTTGTTTACATCTTCTTGAAAAACATAGAGTAAACAACACTTCTAGTATCAAAACTTCTTACGAACCATTTTTCTATTTATTTATTTATTATAGGAAAAAAAATATATATATATATTATAGGAAAATATAATATTTCCTTCATCGAATAAACACTGCAAAATCAAATATCTTACCTAAAATAGTAAAGCACAGAAAATACTACGACTGGAATAAATTACCATGGCCATAAATAATCAATTTTTTACTTATTTCTCCTATAGTGGAAAGAAGGCATAATCAGCTATAGAATAGAAAATATTAAGACCGCATTAAATAACTATTGCTATAAATGCTCACTATTTGATATATTTTCTTGATATTTGCAATAAGGAAAAGTCAAATTTCTTGTCAGAAATGTAATTCACTTGAATCAGAAGTGCTCATACACGTGCCAAGCTCTGAATAAACTGCTAGTGTATAATGTAATATAAAAGCTAAGTTGTTAGTGAACAAATGCAGTTTTTAAATCTTGTCAAGAATTTAAATCCACCTAAAAAGGGGTACTTCTAGAATATATAATTGAAAACAACACGCTTGGTACCTTTAATGCAATATTCGAAAAAAATAACACAATCAAGTAATATCTGAATTATTGTATATAAATATTATATGTTTAAATACTTGACAACAATACTACCTACTTCTTGATTTTAATAAATACCTTAGCCAGCCTCAACAATAAAAGGTTTAAATATGGCAGCTATTTGGCTTTGTGCGTGATTACTAACTTTTCTATTGCATAAATACAAAAATATTGGAAAGGTTTTCAGAATTAAACATGTGAAGAATACATTATACCACCACACCAGATTTCAAGATAGCAGGCGTGCAGAGTTTTGAAAGTGAATAGGTAGGTATATTCTAGTTATTATTATTAAAATATAAAGAGGTTTTAAACTCCTCAATAATTCACATACAATTTAGAGTAGACATTTTTTGAAACAATATAAGTTTCATGGTCAATTTTGGGAAAATGCGCTATAACATCTCATTAACCAAAATATATTTATGGATAAATTTTATAAATTTGTTTATAAATATATTTTGAACTAACTGCGACCAATATCAACACGCCCAAATGAAAACATTTGGTGAAAAGTTTTAGTTTTTCTGTTAGTTGTGAAATATTATTCTTGGTTATATCATGCTATAGGTATAGATGATTAGTTATTGATATATTAAATGTTCTAAAATAGTAAATTAAACGATGATGCAATATAATTCAAGTTATGCCCTACGGAAAAATAGAGCGTTAAAAATTGTTTCCTTTCTTAAACTACTTATTTAATTTTAATCGGAAGAGAACATTACAAAATGAACATACTATGAATTTATTAGAAATTTACCTTAAAAATATTAATTTTTACATTTGAAATTTAATATTTCCGAAGGGAAATCTACCCAAATCACAACTGTTGCCACGGTGCTTTAAAATATTACCCCTGGTTATTCTATTTCGCATTGTTTATGAAGCAACTTGTGAAGAGAAATGTGGTAAAAAAACGTTTTAAAAACTTGTGTAGTGTCTCGATGTTCTAGCTATAACAAAAATAAACCCTTGATGCCAAACTTGAGTAAATAAAAATAGTAATAACTATAAAGTTTTTCAATTTATTCTGTACACATTTGTAGTAGATTGTATTTATGTGTAAAAGTTTAGTAATACAAAAGACACGACCTTTTGTTAGGTTATATGTTAGTTGAACAGCTAGTAGATAACACCGTCTCTATCTACAAAGTAGCAGTCTGCAACGTTCTCCGGATCATAAACTGAGCAAAGTTCCACATGACTGTTTTACTACCGCTCTAGTTTTTGTTTTTAGATATCATTGTGCCTTCTCCTTTAGAAACATGTATCTCAATACTTACATTTTTGCTATTATATAAATTTAGTATTTTATAAAATACAAAAGACACCGAATGTCCAAATTTTTATTAAGTTTTAGGCTCTCTTCTGCCCTTTTCACCAGTTCTTCAACTCATCAATTACATAATAGTTAATAATAATAAATAAATAGTAATAGTTATTTATTCCTTAGGTATTTTAATTATTCAAAAATATAACATAAATAACAGCTGTAACCATTAGTTATTGACTTGTTAAATAAAGGAATGTTTATCGTAAATTTTCAATATTATTGCCAAGGTTGTCATGAATTGAAAAGTAGAAGTAGCTGTACACAAACATAGGCTTGTGCAGTGAAACGTTTCCTGTGATAAGAGCAGAGCAAACTGCCGTTGTTTGCTGTCATCTACAGCAATTTCCAATCACGCTGTAAGTCCCACAGTGCACTACAGCTACATGCTGAAAGCTCGTTCAAATGCTTTAATCACTGATATTTGTATCTCATGACTGATACGATAATCCTCTGATAGTTCTGTTGTATACTGCTTGCTGTTAGTGTCAATACCCACAAGTGTTCGTACGTAATCAGATACATACGAATGAACTATTATTGAAGGCTGGTTAAAGTGTTTTAATGCACAGATTATTTTGTTATTTAGGTCACGCCTATTGTGGTGGTTTCAAATTTATATCCACGATAAGCACTATGCCAAAATCATTTATATACAAAATTTACTAAAATTTAAATAGAAAAACATAAAAAATACACACTCTATCTACGAGTTCGTTTAGGAATATTACTGATTATTAATTTGTTAGTAAATTTTATAAATAATTAACATTTAAGAACACTTATTTGAAAGAAAAATTATATAATTCTATCTTCTTTTTAAACGTAAATGTATCTACAATACTAGTGGATTATGAAACTAAGAACAAGCAATATCAGATTTGAGACTAAATATAGGTAGTATGTAGTAGATAGTATTATGAAACCACCATAATACACTGGTAATTGTTGCCTGAGTAATAATCTATGCAAGTGGGTCAGGTTTTCAGTGAGCACTTTACGGTGATATGACTTATTAATTTGAAAACTTCTAGAAATGAATGTGTGTTTATATATACTGTTATATATTTTCCGGTCTGTAAAATTATTTACAGCAAGTCTTAAATTAAAGAAGTTTTGTTTATTATAATAATATATCACTAATTTAGTTTTATATTTTACTATAACATAGATAAAAGATTTTTCACTCTATCAAAAGCTTCCTTAGAATAAAAACCTATAAAATGTTTGCATTTTTCCTGCCCACAAGATTTATTACTCGGATAACATGGCATCTATTTATGGGGAAACTATTTTATCGAATAAACAATACATTGATACCTTGTAATAAATGCTTTGGAAACTAAATATAATCAAACAACTAGTTTGCAAACGTAATAAAAATCACACCTATTAGAAATAATGTAATTATTTTTATATTCTAAAATACTTCTAATATATGAACTGAAACAAAATATGTGCTACTCTGTTGATGTTTTCTAAGTATTAATGCTACTTCGACAATAAACAATTGCCTAAATCTGTCACAACCAATTCGAACACTTTTTAAATTGTAATAAACTAAGTTTTGAATAATTCAAACATAAAAGTATTATCTTCAATAATTTATATTATGTTTAGTAGAAATATTTAAAATTATTTTACTTCGTCTTAAATTTTCTTAAACAAACTCTTTCTTGAATTTCTTGCAAACATTCATAACAACGAAATTGTAAAAATGTTCAATTTTTCACTTTATACAATAACTAAGCACATATTAATAGTTATATACAATAGAAGTTAAGTTATTTACTGTTGCTAATAATGTATTACTGATCAAATAATATATTCTTCACGTTTTTGACACAAAATACTCAATTTAGTGGTGCAGCACTTTTAAATCACGCATTTAAACAATATGAAGAGTCAGTCATTCAGTAAAAAATAATTACTATTTTTTTATTCTTTAAAATAATACTCTTTATATTGATTTATATAGTAAGAGTAAGTCACTGCAAAGCATTAATAAAGCGTAAAACTGCAATTCAGAGCTTGTTTCGATTTAGGAAAATCAACGGCTTCACGCAATTTACGTCCTCCATCGATCCATAGTTTGTTATATCGAATCACACAATGACACGTGATACATGATACAGACGAAATTTGGTTTTGAGTGGTTAAGTAATTTCCCCTCACACCTATAAATAGTTAAGTGCATAGTGATAGTTAGTGCATCTTCAATTCTAGAATCGTTTACATTTACGGTTTAGGTCGCCGCTCACTTTTGGTTCCAACCAATTTATTTTGACTGACCTAAGCTGTCCAGGACTGCATAATGAAATACAATACATTTTTACATATTTATTTAAAGCAATATATTTTAACTAAACCTAATTAATTTTAGTACTTATTTGAAGGCAATTAGATTATTTAATCTTAAGTGAATGGCTAAGAAAGTACAAACGTCATAAAATGTGTTCATTCGTTTCATCTTTTTAAATCAGTCATTGACCTTCCAACACTTAATGGTAAAGAACATTTCAATTATAGGACAATAACGGATAATAAGAACTGATAATTAAATTTCACTAGCAAGTATTACACGTTTTTACTTTAACGCAATTATTCCTTTATTAATTTTAAAATGTACCTATATATGGCATAACATATCGTTTACCTGCTTAAGATTGGATGAAGTTTAAAACCTGCTGCTTAGAATAAAGATTTAATAACGAGTCTTCGAGAATCGCTAAGTAGAATTCTAAGAGGGCAATGTTTCATGGAACACATCCAATCTAGATTAGAGTTCCTTGATCAGAGTTTCATAGCCACAGGAGATAAGGTTGAATAGACGGTTTCTGAAACTGAGTTTAAGTTTGGTCATTGTAGAAATGTGCACCTTACAGTGTAAGATATGTGCGCACTTCTAACTTCTTGGTTACATTTGACTATTTCTGATTGGCGTTGCGTTGAACCCTGACTCTCGCAAGTTTTTAACTGCAACGCATTTGTTTGAGATGTACCATAATAAAGTACCGACTCATTAACCTGATAAGAACATTAAACACCAATGAAATTGTGTACACCTAATAATAATTGTGTCCAAACAAATCAATATTTTAGTAAACACTAAAATATTCTCCGGCATGTATTCCTTCTTGTTAAAATCAGTACGAGTTCCTTATTAATATGGCTTATAATAACTATTCCAATTTGATTTTTATTGATATTTGGAAATGAAAATTTGGTTTGCACAGTTATAAAGAGTGAAAGTGTTCACTGTTAACCAGTGAAGTAGTCTAGTCTCAAGAAGCAGCAAGCACGGTGGCATCAACGTTTTAAACACGTCTTGTATTTAAGATTAAATTTGTTTGTATTAAAAATATGTATATGTTACTAAGGACATAACCTTATAACAGTATTTCTTAGCGCTATAAAACAGAGATAACAACATTAAAAACCATTGTTAAAATATGGAATATCAGGGGTTACAACGTAATGTTGATATTGCGTCCATTACAGACATTGCGATAATATAGAGTAAATAGTTTCCCCTTGGTAAATTAGGTTTTCCACATCTATTACGATAACAAGGACCTATATGAAATTTAATATGTTTTAGTAAATGACTCTTATTAATACATATAATTAAAACACACTATTGACCTTTTTTGTGTATACCTGTTGCAAATATTGTGAGAGTAAACACGAGATTTGTATAATGTAGAGAAATATTGTGGATTGTGAGAGAAATATTATCTATGCAGTGGATTGAATTTTTTCCAAAATAATTTATAGTTTATAACAGTATTTTGATATGCAACATGTTCTTTCTCTCAATGAATGCTACTTGCGCTTACAACGTAATGCTGAGGTTGAGTTAATTACGGGCATTGCAATATAAGAGTCAATACCACTCCAAAGTGTTTAGAGTTTTCCCTTCAGAGCATTATTGTTTTCCACATATGTTACGATAACAAAGACCTATGTGAAATAAAATATTTATATCAAATAAAGCGTAGTAATACATACAATCGTAATACATTATTGACCTTTATTTGTTGAGTACTGATTTTATCAAGAAGCAATACCGGAGAATATTTTAGTGTTTACGAAAAATATTGATTTGTTCTAACATGATTATTTTTAAGTGTGAACAATGTATTTTTTTTGATTTATTGTTAGTTTAGTTATTGAACGTTAGTCTGCGTGTCTGGAAAGACTGGTTGCTCCAACCGTGCTTATTGATGGTGTCAGAAATATCGTAGTGCACTTAATTGTGTACCAGATGAGACAATGCGAATGTAAACCATCTATTTAAAGGTATCTCTGATATCGAAACGATGTAAAGGTTAACTGAGAGCTTCCTCGTCGTCGACTTTCTGGTCGATTCTCAGACCCGGACAGAATCAGTCGTAAATAGGTACAATATTGCAGGGTTTGGTAGAAGGAAGTAGGGATGAGTAAGTCAAGGACTTTGATTAAGAGCAGAGACAACCTAAGTTGAGTTAGTTCAAAGGCTCGGTATCATCACAACCCAAGTAAAAGGTTGAGTATGAGGAGCAGTACGCTGTCATTTCTCTATCTGAAGGAGTGATAGGGAAACGAAAAACACTAGGATTACACTAACGAAAAAGGCGAAGGTTCAACAATTTACAATAAATGATGATACTGTCATGTCATAACACAGAACAGTTGATTACATCTAACAGGCTCTTTCAATTTATAATATCGTTTCCTGTACTGAAATTTTAGAGACCAAAATGGAATTTTCGCAATTTAACAAATTGCTATCTCAAAACCGGTTTTAAACATGTGTTTTATTTCTAACAGCTTTATTTACCTAGCATTTTATCAGTTCAAAAACTATACAAATGCATGTTTTATGCCAATTTTCTATGCTTTACCCACAGCCCCTAACAAAATTTCTGTAAAACAAATGTTGATATAATATAAAACATTTTTGAAATACTTAAACTAAAGGGGTTTCTTTATACATATAAGCTGCAGATGTTTGTTAGCTTTACGAACAGTGAATTATTAACACAGATCGCCTTCACGGATTATATATTTATAATTACTTATAAATCTGTGTCAATCAATTCGTTATAAATAATAATTATGTATTGAAAGGATAATCTATGATTTTCCAAACTTTACATGACAGAATAAACTATATTGAAAATGATACAGTTATTTATTATATTGTATAATATTAAAATAACTACTAAATATTATGTTAATTCTATATTTAAGATATTATATGAATATGTATTCAGTTATAGATAGACAAAGTTCACCTCTTTTATTTTACCAACATAAATTAAATAAAACCTTAATAGAATCAGAAATGTAGTGTTTAGATTGTGATAGCTTAATTAAATTACCTTCAATTATTAATTAAAGGGAATAAGCGTAAAGAAAGTCCGCTTTCAGACTGAAGTAGGTGTGGTGTTAAAGACGAGCAAACGTTGGTTTAGATATTAACACGGCAGCGAGCGAGACTTCAATTTGGCTGAGAGCGAATGCTTTTGACACCGATATCGCGAGAGTCTTTTACTCCGAGAATATTACGCTCTGTTGGTTAGAGTTTTAAATTAGTGGTTCGTTAATTTGCAACAGGAAATATTTTAATGTACAGTTTCGGCATATATAACAGAAAATAATTATGACAACTAATATTTTATTATTATATTCTACATATTAACATTTATTATAGGCAATATTGATGATAACAAATATTTTATGACTGAGTTCTACATATGCACATTTATTACAGAAAATAATAATGATAAAAAATTGTTTAACTATATTCTGTATATGCACATGTATTTAAAAAATAAAATAATAACGTGGATTGATAAATATATATAAATAAACCGTAACTAGTATAAATGTATAATATATATATTATACATTTATACTAGTTACGGTTTATTTTAAAATATGGCAAATTAAAACAAGTTTTAAAACAGAAGAGAACATGCATAGTAATTTTTTGGAGTTTTACAATGTTTACTTTCTTTCAATTAAATAAATATATAATGGGGTTATAAAGATACAATTGTACTGAGTATCGAAAAATACATCGAAAACAAAAGTTAGTCCAATCAATATCATATTAGCTTTAGAAATTACTTTAATTTGTATTTATATACGTTATTGTTTATATACGATTACCGCACCAATCAGAATATTATGTTGTACTTGTAAATAGTCTACCACACAACACGTGTCACGTAATAATCTTTAATGAGTTTCAATCTACATTTTAAATCTATATAACATTTCATTATGCTACATGCGTTACTATCTCACATGTTAAATATCGTGTGATTGTTACTCAGTCTGTTTATTTATTCTGAAATTTTATTGTTGCCGTTATAGTGACTTGTTTTTGAAAATCACAATACTAAGTTTACAGTACAATTGTCAACATAAAAAACACATCATCAAGTAAAATAATTATTGCTGTAAGGAATGCTTTGACGATTATTTGCCTTAGAGCTTTATGTTAAGCTTATTTATTTATTTTCTTAAAACCTGACAGTTTTTAAATCATAATTCTATACATCTTCTATTTCAGCAGATATCTAAAAATTAATCATTGCAGAAGATTCAAATTTTTCATTTCTCAAGTTACATATATCGTTTATATATATATATATATATATATATATATATATATTATATATATATATATATATATATATATATAGACACACACACAGGCCACCGCGTATTGACCAGACAGTAACGGATACTCGCTATCATAATCAAATATATATATCGTCATTTTAAAACCTAATTTGCTGTCATTTGAAATTTTCACTAAAAAAATGTTGATTTTTTTCCTTGAATTAAAATTATTCTTTACACAGATCTCAAATTAACACTAAAACCCTCTACGTACATTCTCCAGACGATAAAGTTCGTGTTGTCAAATTGCTTTACTACTTAAGAAAACTATAAAAAATTTGTATCTCTTAATCATATTTAATTCAAAGTATTACAAGTACCTACTTTATATTTGAAAACCATCATTCAAGTTATTGATGCAATTTTGCAATACATAGTCTCATAAAATTGCAATTAACTGGAAAATTTAGAGTATCTCTTCAGACAGAAATTCAAATTCCACGAGTTAGTAATGTCAGATTAACAGACGCTGCACTACGCAGAAAGTTAAATACTCGGCATTTGCATTGAATTAAACCTTCCTACCACAACTGTTTTCTGTAGAAACTCACTCTGCTGCTCCACCGTGTTTCAGAATCATGTCTAAAATATCATAATGCATTCAGTGCAACTGATGGGACGAAAATGAGACCAATTCTTCATCTAGATTACACTGTAAAACGGCTGTGTAACCAGTCTGATCTCCTTTGTAGTCTGGGTGTATCTGATATCGAAAAGATACAAAGGGTTCGTTTATGGAACGTCTTCGTAGCGTAAATATTATAAATGTCTTCGGAAAGATGTAAAATAAGCAAAAAAGAAAAGTTGAAATGAGGATAGACTCGGCATTTGCATAGAATCAATCTTTAGACGACAGCTATATTAAAGTTTATATTATTACCATACATCAAACACAATTAAATGTTTTTGAGGTTTTTTACCGTTGCGGGAATATATTTTGTTATTACCAAATATCACCGTGCTTCAATATTAAAGTTGAAACATGTAAATCAAAATATTACATTTCATTATATTTATTTTAAAAAACACTATTATTAATTAGTTAATTATTTTTCAACTTAAAAGTAAAATATTATAATTTTGGAATTAAAAACCAGTATTAGCGACAAAACAAATTGTGATACCGTAGTACTGAGACACAGTTACCTTCTTGAAATTTTTCAAACTAATTGTATATTTTAAATTTTTATTTTAATCAAATATATCCAAAGAAAACTTGAAGTCAGGCAAATATCATACCATATTATAAATTGATTTTCCAAATGCATTGTTTAGGAAGTATGTGAAATAAAATATATTTTCGCCAAAATATTTGTTGAATTATTGAGAAGTATCTGAGTCTACTATTGACCTTTACCTGAGGATGTGAAGGGGTCAGTAAGCTTGATGATAATCTGTTCACAATGTTCCCTGGACCAGATCACATATTAGTCGATCTATCGCGATACTCCTCACCAGTGTTACCAACCTGAAACATTTGGAAGAATTGAATACTGACTTACACTAATTTACCCAAAATGGCTTCTACTAGACCCAATGTGTGCACAGTAAAACATATACTTCAGTTATATATTAATTGTGATATTTAACAAATTATTTGTACTATTCATACTATCATATTCAATTCATCAGCCATAACAAACATTTATTGTAAAAAATAGAAATCTTTCCGAATCCTTCAAATTAAGGTAACTCAAATTGAATAATTGATTTTATTTCATTATGACTCAGACAAATTTAAGTATAGATGCTATCTCATAAAAGCAAGATTGCTCAATTAGAATGCCAGAAATTCACTGTGCAGTTTGTTCACTAATTTGCTATTTGTTTTTAAAGTTTCCAACTAGATTACCCATAAGACCATAATAAACAGAGTCACTATTTGAGAGAAAGAATTCATAATCCTAACGGACCAACGTTTGCCATTGCCAATAGTGATATAGAGGTTGAGAGGTAGAGTGTCACACCAGGTTGCTCTATGTTGCTTCATAATAACTTGATTGCCACTTTTGTCCGTACGTACAGAAATCTGATTTCGTTATCAAACCTGTAAATGATCAGTCAATAACCATATTAGCAATTTAATATCGTAATAATTTGTTTTAAATTGTCAAGTTAAATGTTACTAAAAATGTTACAGTCTGCAATTTCAGACCTTTAATGCCTTCAGAACCGCAACAGAATCAATATAATAGTAACATTAACTCAATGTATAAATTAATAAATAAATGAATAAATAGTTTTCTCTTTCTTACCGTATTTCCATTGAATGCGTGTAAGGAGAGAAAAATTTTGACTGGTCATAAAAGACAAATTCTTCAAAAATATAAATTAGGCAATCTTATGTGAACATGATTCTTAATTAATTGTTTAATTGTTTTATGGAGGTCCATCAAATTATTTATATAAAACTGTAAATGTCACATCGATAAATTTACTAAGTGTGAAAATAATCACAAAGATAGCGTAAAAAATTAACTTATTAGAGAGTAAACAAACTTTATTCGGATAATCAGTTATCAATTCTCTACATGCGCTTAATCTTATATGGTAGTGATATTGTGGACTCACAGACATGTAGAAATGTTTGCGTTTCTGTTACAGCTTTATCGAGGTACTGTAGTTTAATCTGAACGCAGTATTGAATATCTAAATATGTTTGTAAAAGAAAATTGAATTGCTTACTCAAATAATCAGCTCTAATATTATTCTGAACACTGCAATAATTCCATCTAATGGAATCCAGCAAACACATGCTCTGATTTGTAAATGTATCATAAGTATTTATTAAACTTAGTTTGAATTCAGTATTTTCCCAAATACGTCTCACATATTGTAAACCATATATTTTAGAACGCGTGCATATTTATCATGACCATAAGTCCGAATGTAAAATGTTAGTCATATTTTACAGTAGTCTCTAATGGCACATTTATATGGGTTTTATTATTTTTGTGATCTAACTGATATTTAAAATAAAATAATAATGTATAAGGCTAATATGTATTTGATCATTAAATACTGTTTTACTCGACTCGATTATAGAATAAAATTTAAAATAGTGCATGCGATAATTATTAAATAAAATATTGAAAAATACAGATGTCGTATTTTAAATTTAAAACAAACTTTAATTATTGTAAATAACTATTTGGAAACGTAACTTAAAAAATAAACTTCGTTATGATTAATCATTATTGTATAAAAGTATTTATTTAGATTTATTTATTTATCTAGTTTATATTTTATTTATTTATTTATTTTACTAGTACTTTTGTACTAGCACCACTTTTGTAATTTATATTTGTTGGTTCTTTTTAGAAACCTAAAACGGCTTCAACGTTTAACAACTGTTTTAATTCTAAATACAATTAATTATAATGTATATTCTTTAATTTTAATAATTATAATTGTTTTGGCCCATAAGAAAATGGAATACTTACTTACTGAAGTATATTCAAATAAGAAAATAATTTATTTTAATCACCTTTCAGCAAACATCAACATAAGGTAGTCGCATTTGTTTCTGGGCTTGATAACCACTGTATCGTTAGTCTTAGATTAAATACAAATTTCTACCAATTATTGAATGATGTGATGTACCCAAAACGTACAGGAACTTTTGATCTTATCTCCTTCCGTAAACCCGAAAAACTGTCTCATTAACAATAACAGTACATTTTAGGAGTTTCAAATTTTTTTCTGACTATAATTTATGCGATGTAATATATTTCCGGATTTAATTTGTATTGCTGTGTAATAAATTAACTTTTCTAAGTTTCTCCATGTCTATATAACCCATCAGATAGTAAATGTTTACCTGTCTAAACATTTTTCGTGCGATAGATATCGTAAGAACGAATTAAACTATGGATTGTAAATTTTCACGACACCTCGTGAAATACTGCCTGTACAATATTTCGAAACCGAATACAACCATAAACATGACAGTTGGCATGTGCCTTCTTATCCACGCAGGCAAGTGGGAGTTAGATAACAGTACATGTCACGCCCAGGATTTAGATGAGTGTTAATGAAGTTTACTGCCAAATAATTGGTAGTACAAATTATTTTATTTATATGATTAAAAACTACAAAATAGTTTTAAGAAATTAAAATATAAAACTATTTTCACATATCGACTTGCACTGTGTGCGTACGTATGAACAATTCCAAAAGTGTTTTTTTAACTAGGGCGAAACAGGAATAGCTTCCAGCGTTATATCATTGTATACATTGTATCCTTCCATCCATTGAATACTAGGAAGTACAGGCTAAAATTTATGTAGACCTTATTCTGTTGATTGTCTTAGTGCAAAAAAATGTAGCTTACTATCCTACTTACCTCTTATGTAGAAATGAAGCAAGGAGTTTGTTTTAAATACCTTTTTTTTGGATCCCTTCAGGTCGACATAGACTCGATATTCTAGAAGTCAACTTAAACAGTGTGAGATTTCAGACGTTGCACTAGGCACAGTGCGTTCAGATATCTTTGTTCTCTTATTTTTGGAGACAAACGTTGTGTAAGGTAATGAGGTTAGAACTGATGATTTCAAATGTTAGTAATTAAATATCATTAGTATACCAATAACAGAAACCACAGAAGCCATAGAAGTGTAAATAAGTAATTTGGTCACGTGACTTTATAAATAGATACAAATTGTATTCATTGTTTTATATTATCCATTGTGGCAGATTATCGTCAACTTTTATAAATATTTATTAATATTTATTATACATTATTTTATTGATTACATATAAATTAAAACGTTATTTATAATGTACCTACTATAAAATATTAAAACCAATAAACTCCCTAGTACTACTTAACTATATTAAGGAACATGTATTTAATATGTGAACGGACACTTGGGTGATATTTTATTGAGATGATATGCAGTCAGAACTGATATATAAACATAAATCTGAGAGAAATCTACACTAGGAAGTCATACACGATTCTAACACACTTGTCTGCACAGATATCCTCGGTCGAGCTCACAGCAAAGAACGCTAACCTGTGCACCCCATTCATATGTTTCTTCTTTCAAATATGATTAATCTTACATGGAAATTCAAGCTTGGCTGAACACAAGTTCCTTATTTTAAATAATAAAATGTCTTAATGTGTTTTAAACTAAAACGTTTGCAAGTCTGTGCGGTGGATATTTATTACTCGTATACAGAGAAACTTAATTTCGTTGTTTATTAAATTAATTATTTGAAAATTTGATTTTAATTCCTTAAAAATTATTCCGTTTATATATATATATACATACAGAGTGAGTTTTATGTCCTGGCACACCTGCATATAATTTAAACGGGCCAAGATATCTATGTGAAACATTGATCCCCACCCATTATACAATATTTTTTCAATTTTTCAAGATGTTGAAAATTTTGCCCCCCTTTTCTAAAGGGGGGTAAAGGGGGGCAACTAAACATTTTCAAATACAAACCCCTATCATGTGACCCCTCATTTCCCTCATTTTAAAGGGAATAAAAAAAGAAATCCAATAATGCAAAACTAGAGGTCTCTACGTTTATTTTAACAGATTTTATGTCAAATTTACAATTGAGTAAAGGGGGGCAACTAAACATTTTCAAATACAAACCCCTATTTGCTCGCAAGTAGTGATGTAACTTATTTCTGTAAGATTATGTGCGTATTTGGTTGCAAAACATCTCGAGAATGAAATTGGCTTACAATTCTGCACAATGTAGGCTTGCAATTCTGCACAAGGTAGGCTTGCAATCCTGCACAAGGAGGCTTGCAATCCTGCACAAGGAGGCTTGCAATCCTGCACAAGGTAGGCTTGGAATCCTGCACAATGTAGGGCTTGGAATTCTGCACAAGGTAGGCTTGGAATTATACACAAGGTAGGCTTGCCATCCTGCACACGGTAGGCTTGCAATCCTGCACGAGGTAGGCTTACAATTCTGCACAAGGTAGGCTTGCCATCCTGCACACGGTAGGCTTGCAATCCTGCACGAGGTAGGCTTACAATTATACACAAGGTAGGCTTGCCATCCTGCACACGGTAGGCTTGCAATCCTGCACGAGGTAGGCTTACAATTCTGCACAAGGTAGGCTTGCAATCCTGCACGAGGTAGGCTTACAATTCTGCACAAGGTAGGCTTGCCATCCTGCACACGGTAGGCTTGCAATCCTGCACGAGGTAGGCTTACAATTCTGCACAAGGTAGGCTTGCCATCCTGCACACGGTAGGCTTGCAATCCTGCACGAGGTAGGCTTACAATTCTGCACACGGTTAGGCTTGCAATCCTGCACGAGGTAGGCTTACAATTCTGCACAAGGTAGGCTTGCAATCCTGCACAAGGTAGGCTTGGAATCCTGCACAAGGTAGGCTTGGAATTATACACAAGGTAGGCTTGCCATCCTGCATAAGGTAGGCTTGCAATCCTGCACGAGGTAGGCTTTAGAATTATACAACAAGGTAGGCTTGCCATCCTGCACAAGGTAGGCTTAGAATTATACACAAGGTAGGCTTGGCCATCCTGCACAAGGTAGGATTGGAATTATACACAAGGTAGGCTTGCCATCCTGCATAAGGTAGGCTTGCAATCCTGCACAAGGTAGGCTTGGAATCCTGCACAAGGTAGGCTTGCAATCCTGCACAAGGTAGGCTTGGAAATCCTGCACAAGGTAGGCTTGGAATCCTGCACAAGGTAGGCTTGGAATTATACACAAGGTAGGCTTGCCATCCTGCATAAGGTAGGCTTGCAATCCTGCACGAGGTAGGCTTAGAATTATACACAAGGTAGGCTTGCCATCCTGCACAAGGTAGGCTTAGAATTATACACAAGGTAGGCTTGCCATCCTGCACAAGGTAGGATTGGAATTATACACAAGGTAGGCTTGCCATCCTGCACAAGGTAGGCTTGGAATTATACACAAGGTAGGCTTGCCATCCTGCACAAGGTAGGGTCGCAATCCTACACAGGACCTTATCGAAGCCTTTCAATGCTACACGTAGTACAGCATATTCAAATTAAAATAGCAAAATGCATTTTACTCTACGTTATTGAGCACAAAGAATTAGATGGTAATATATTATATAATTATTTAATAATCAAAATTTTTTTACTACGAGTTTTTAGATGATTACGTTTTTTAATATTTTATAATACGCATATACATACTAGACACAAGTTTTTCTTTCTAGAATATTAAAAAAATTACATTACTGAAGCGTTTAAGTATGTAGCGTACACAAATATCTTTGAAATAATTGAACAGCATGAATATATTGCACAGTAACATATGAATAAGACATTACTAGTAAAACCTATTAACTTAAAAACGTTTTTTCCAAATTCCGCATACCATTCTACTATTATTTAGTATAAGTGTTACTTGAAATCTCAAGTTCAGTCTTGGTAAACAGAGTCCTATATGTGTTTATGAATGCTTTTTTATAAGATACATATAAAAATGTATTATAACCTATAGTTGGTCTTTTTTTTATTTTTTATAAGTTTCAAAACTAATAAATTTATAAACTGTAATGACTTATGAAGGAAACAGGATTTTTTCCGATCATTTACCATTGTTCAGTGAAAAAAATCAGTAAAATTACGTTTCGAGATCTGCAAATCTGATCTCTTCTTCAGGTAAATAACTAACCTAATTAGTTAGAAAAACCTGTTTCATTCACAATCCTTCCATCGTCAAAAATAAAATCGAAACACAGAATGTAATGAGGTATTAATATGTTTCTTATCGTATTATATTATTGAAATATTATACCTTTTAGTAATTAGATATATCAATATAACACGGAGTAAACACAAACATTTTTACCAACAGAAGTATTCGAAAAAACTGTGCATCCGTTATCCCAGCACTATTCATTGCGTTACGCTTTACCTTTAGAAAATAAAACGCAGAGCATAATGACATGAATGCCAGCCACCGAATAGAAAGTTGCTACTTTTATGAAAACCCGTCAGCCTAACCCGAGGAGCTCATTGAGTGAAAGTGGCATTGAAGCAGGGGTTTCCCTCGCTTGGATATTTCTTTCAAGTGTTTTGTTCTGTTTGTTCCTACCTCCTCAGCATTATGTGATCCAACCTATAATTGAGTTATTAGACCACTTTGTTCTTAAATATTTATTGTTATTTTACGTAAAAAAGAGATGAATTTCACATATATTTCTGGAATATTTTTTCTTTACTTACAACAAAAGCATAAGAACTGAAGGTACCGTATATAAGATGTAATACAGTTTATAAAACTATACAATTGTTTAGTGTCTTATCTTAACACTAATATCGTGTTAGTATCTGAAGTAAGCAATAATTGAATATGCCTTTGTTAAAACTTAATATAATTTAAGCAAATATGTCAAAAGAACATTTCATAACGTACAGGAAAGGATAACAGGATTTCGGACATTTGCATCTTTGTAGATTATATCTCTTCACCATTATGTGATACAACCTACAATTGAGTTATTAGATCGTTTTGTTCTTAAATTTGGACACCAGCCATAAATATAATATATTGATTGTTATTTTACGTAAGAAGGGACAAATTTCACAAATATTTCTAGAATAATCCATTAAAAATATAATGTAGTACAGTTTATAAAACTGTATAATTTCTTAATGTTATAGCTTAACAATAATGACTTATATAGTGTATGAAGTAAGAAATAAGTGAACATAGCTGAGTAAAACTTAATATACTTTGAAGCACATTTGTCACATTTGACAGTGCATGTTTTTTTTACACATTTTTACATTTGTCTTATGGGTAACCATGACAACAACGAGAAAATAATGGAATAAATAGAACATACGTCAAATTAACACATGTAGATTAATCAAATAATAAAAATAAATCAAACAATAGGGTGGAAATTCGATGGTAACACTCGGTGATAAGATTTAATTTCAGATCAACCAACAGATTCATTGGGTAGACTTTTATAAAATGTCCCTATCAAACTCATTAATAGGCATGTTTCGATTCTATCTTATATTAGGCTAGATTAATACTATGAGTAACATAATAAATGGTAGAGTTAGACCACTTTTTCATATAACAGACTTTGCTTAATCTGCACGGAAATTTTCAACTCTAAAGCGAATTTTATTCTTGAGGTAACCTGTGGGACACACCCGTAAATATTTTTAATGGGGCTCAGTCAAATACAAAAAATGAACATCCATGATAGTCAAACGTAAATTTATAATGTCAAAATGAAGTTTCATTTGAAATTGTACGTCCACAAAATATATTACCGTTTTCTAGATATCCTGCGGATAGTTCGTCTACGTAAATTTGAAATTATGTACACGTATGTCTCATACCTTATATAGAAAAAATCATTTTCATAAAGATCAAGCATGCATAGGAGTTGAAGATGGTTTGCAATATTCAGAATAAACATATTTTGTTTTTCAAGTTTCTCTGTCCTAGATAGGGTACATTTTTATACTTGTGTTTTAAGCTATACAAAAGCAGCACCAAAAATACTTTAGACTGGAAGTAGATTAAAACAGCAATAAATAAATTCTTTAGTAAAAGTAAGCTTTTTAAAACGCACTTAAGAGTGTATTTTCATGGTAGCGGCAACAACACAAACACTGCTGCATCAACCTTAAATACCATATACAGGACGTAGATTGCATTGGTCAGAAATTATTTGCTTTAAACCAAAGAAATAAATTTATTAACTACTTCAAAACGTACCTATAACAATAAATTTTTATAACGAAAAATTTAATGGAACTCGTATTTGTTTGCTTATTTTTTGTGAATTAAAAAGTTAAATAACTTCTGCTATTATTTAAGTCGACTTTTCATTGTTGTAAGTCTTTAAAGCAAAATCTAGAAAGTACACTCTTACAGGACGTGGAGTCAGTCGTAACTTTACAGCACTCTAGGGGGTGTTTCGGGGACAGTGTGGAAAATTGATTTGTTCTAGTAAAGGAGTTTGTCACCCTCGACTTGATGTGGCCCTATTGGCTCGTACGTAGGGCTCTCACTCAATTGGCATTCTTTTTATACTTCTTCCTTCAAATGGACATGAGGGAACAGATTTATTTACAGTCTTTGATAATTACATTGAAGCTCAACAAGTATCCCAGTTACTGTCAGTAGTTGAAAAAACTATTTAAACTACTGTATTAGTTTGTGGAATTTAGAATACAGTACTACACTATTCCTAGCCTTCTTCCTCTTTGTAACAACTTTAATTAGTTGGGAAATAAATATAAAGGACAAATTTTCATATATACGGATATATATTTTATGTAAAACTTCAATGAGTATATAGATTTCGAAAAATAATATGATTTATTTATTTTTATATAATGGATAGATAGAGAAAAGTATAATGTTAAAATGAACTGAAAATTTTAATATTTTGACTACTGAGTGATATTGAGGGGACCTCTGGGACAGTAAGGTCGTGTAGGCTGTGGTAGTGAACATTTTTAAGTAGTGTTCAGTTTGACTAGCTACCTTACAAAATATTTAAGCTTCTCAAAACATTGAATATAATTTATTTAAATATTGAAATATATATTAAAAATTATATGGATGGAACAATCTTCAAGTTTAAATATCAATGTATAGTTTAACTACTAGACTAAAATAGTGTAAAAGTGATACTGACTATGAACATTTAAAAAATTTAAAGTATAACAAACAATAGCGCAAATATTAGGTGTCAGTACCACATTATATGGGTTAGTAAGGTAATCTACTTGAATTTAATTATTATTTTGTTTTATATAAGGCGTTTTATGTTTTGCCGACAAATAAAACGAGACCCTTTAAGACTAATAGTTTGAAAAAAATATTTCTTGTATAGTCATTGACTATTTAGTTTGTATAACAATCACTGGTATGAACAGTTTACATGTTGTTAGAGATTGTATTTTTTTAATTAAAATTTACAAGTAATAAAATATTTATTGATCAAGAAAACACTGCTTTAAATTTAATCTTTACGTTATTAACTATATATTTTATAATTTATTGATACGGTATTTATTTTTTGGGATATTTTGTTATACAAAATAAAGCTGACATGATTAATTCACGTAACAATGCGTTAGTTGTTATAAACTAGTCCACATAGGAGTATACAACTTTTATAGAATCCATATAATAACACAAGTTCCAGGATATACATATTAAGAGTAAGTAAAAACCATCAGGTAAGCCGTCTTAAAAAAAAAGAAATGCACCCGTTGATATTGTTGCATAACAAAAAGCTCTTAAAACTATGCTGTTATGTCTGTAATTAATAAGAAAAGTCTCTGATTAATTAGACATATTTGAGTATTATACAAAGCCAAAGTAGCCTCACCAGTTTATAAATAATAAATCCTGTTCCCAAATATATACGAAATAGTTCTACAAAATATTTACTACTTGTATTCAAAATATGAATTTGTTTTTATAAGAATTATTATAAATAAAACGGTAATTTCCATCCATATTAATTAAATGTACAAATATTACGTTACCGTTTAAATATGTAATGTGTAATTTTTGTACTTGTGAAGTTTGAACCGCTAGTTCAAAGCAATATATTTACAAGAGTTCGCTTACTTCAATGGATACATTTTAATTAAATTCGTAATTAAAGGTTTAAAACCACTCAACTTGATAAGCAGAGATTGAAAAATGGATGTTATTAAGGAAATATAAACGTGTTTGTTTATGAGAAGTCTCAGTCCCAAGTCACATTGTGCCGGCTGACGTTTCAGGGCCGGAAGTAAACACATGGCTGCTCTGATATCTCACATTAGCGCACGGATGGATATGCTGCACCTTCTATTCATATTCTTCTTTCTATTAAATTCACAAGTCTAAATGTTAAGTAATATTTGACACTTTAAAGTCATCGCATTTTTCTCACTTGGTGATAAACTATTTTTAAAAATTACTATTATTTTATACCTAACAGGGAACACGTCACAGTGTTTTTTTTATTTTTGCGTGGTTTATCATTAAAACAGCTATTATAACAGTGCACGAAGGCTTTATTAACATGTTAAGAAGCTTTACCCATAATGAATCCAAAATCTAAATCTACATTGCTCTACCTAAATTTAATACTCCTCATATACAGGCTGTGTTATAGTATGTTCCTGACATATAAGCTATCAATGTACAGTTATATAAGTGCTATCGTGAATACAGCTGTAATACCTAGCAGATATTTTATCAAATTAACATGATCATTATAAATATATGACAAATTAAAGCTTGATGTTAAATATAATCTCAAATGTAACGTGAAAAGTAACAAAATATTTTAAACAAAAACCAAGTAAAGTAAAGACATCGCCATCTTTCTTACTTCTCAGGACTATTTATATCAAAATTGTACATGGTAAATAATTTTTTATGTTTATTTTTTATTTTTTAAGTGTTTTATTTTACCTTATTCTTTATTTAGTTTCTGATAAAAACTGCTATTATAAGCTTGATGTTAAATATAGTCTCAAAATTAATTAAATTAAATATGTGGCAAAATATTTAAAGAAAACAATAAATTAAGGCTTATAAAAATCGCTTAATGTTAGGAAGGTGTATATTTTGAAATAATAATATATTTTAACGCTCTAGCGATTTTTTTGCAACATTGCGTGTAATTAATATAACACATTTTGTAAGTTATGGTAAAGTTTAAAATTACGATTGTAATCAACTGCGTGTAAATCACAAAAAACACAGAATATTAGTGCAATAATATACTTAGTTTTTCACTCGGACAACTACTTCTAAATATTTGTATGCTTACTTAGAAGCAATAAAAACTGAGCTTAGTGCATGTAAATGACCACTTAACTCCGGCTTCCTTACTCTCAGTCAGAGCAAAGTACGTAATAAAGTGTGTTAAGTGTTCAAGTAATTAGCAAAAGTTGTTTATGAATAACATCCCCTTACTTAATACACGCTCTTTCTCTTTATTTAAACTGATATCCTCTTTTATTTTATAACTGTTATACTCTAAAAAAAAATAAATGTTTATGCAAATAAAAAATTTACAAGTCTTAAAATTTATTAAAATAATAATATAATAATTATTACAAGATATTAAATACCGCGTAAAATTGAAGGCTTTAGCTACTAAATAAATTATTACAGTAGCTGTTATTATATTCCTTTCTCAATAAATCTATTACTAATGAAACATCCTTGGAACTACATCCTATCGGTTACTGCGGTTAAACAAAAATGCTTTAAACGATACCAAAAACTTACACTTAAACTGATCTATACAGATATTTATATTAAAATATAGCCACCAATAGACGTGTGCTTACTGATACGATTCTTATTACTTTATTCCAAACAAAACTCTCTATTTATCAAACAATTCCTGTAAGAAAACGAATCGAAGTTTTAAAAAGGGTAAAAAAGAAACTACTAACTAGAGTAGGTACCATACTAAAGTTGAACCTCGCTTGGTAGTTTTACTCTTTCTCAAGATGTGTCATAAAGTGTTTTTTTCTTTCATGAAAATCATCAGTAAATTTAAATTGCGTTTCCCTACATACAACGATATTAATTTATCTACGATATCCTGTGCTCACACTGTACAGAAAAACTACTTTCAATCAACAAAAACTTCATTCTGAAAAAACCTATTTATTTGGAAGTTAAAGAATTTATCATCTATAAAAAAAAATTTAAAATTAGTTTAAAAATTATTTTAGTTTTCTATAATTTATATGTATTACTTTTGTCCACGCTCACATTGTATTCTACATAATAGTATTAACAGACCTTTAGCAAAGATAAACTCTATTATATTTATATTATTTATGAAATGTACTAATAACTCATAAAGCGTTGTATTTTAGTTTTCTCATCATATTTTGCTTATAATTTGAAGTATCTTTCAGATTGTTTTAACAACAAGCTAACGTTCATTTATATTAACAATCATATGCATTTTATAACACTTTTGCTAAATTACGGTCGTATTCAAGATAAAACTCTTGTACATTGATAGATTTTTATTTCCAACAGACCATAGGAAATACATAGAAAATTCACTTAAAATTTCTGATTATTACATACAGGTAGGACACTACCTTAGTAAAAATTTTGGTTTCAGGAAAGTTTAAAACTTTCTTAGATGTTAATAAATGTTTCGTGCAACTATTGTGATAGTAGTGTTATTATATAATGCACGAAGAATAAAGTCAAATTTTAAACTGTAATATGGGTTACTTTATATAGTAATCAAAGAGGAATATGAAGTGAGAGAGGTAGCGACGTATTTAAAGTAAAGTACTATTTTAACAGAATTCTTTGATGCATCTATTTTTTACAGGAAGAAAGAACATGAATGCTTTAAAAGTGTCAAATATTACTTAACATTTAGAATTATGAATTAATAGAAAGAAGAACATGAATAGAAGGTGCAGCACATACATCCGTGAGCTAATGTGAGATATCAGAGCAGTCATGTGTCACTTGCGGCCCTGCCGTGTCAGCCGGCACATGTGAACTGTTGGAATTGAGTTTTCTCACAAACACACACAGCTGCTTTATTATAGTTCTGTAATAATATTATTTTTGTACCTTCATTAAATATATGATAAGCATTTAAAAGTTTATTAGGTTTACAATTAAAATTTAGGGCTAATCTCAGTAATAATTAAAGGTTATAAAGTATACACATATGTTGTTGTAACTTGAAAAATGATATATGATAGTAATGAATTTATTTCAACATGTCTTTATTCCTTGGTATCCTAGTTGGCAATATCGTTATTTATAATAAAAAAGTAAAGATGTTCGCTAATGCCCAGGCATATCCTGCCATGTTATTTTATACAGGTAACATGTCACCGAACTCCATGTTACCTGTATAAAATAAAATTCGTTCGCGTGATGACGTAGGTTAGACAGATCCACGTAAAGGAATGAAGTTTTTCAAGCTATTTAAGAGATAGGATGTCCTAGCAATCAGGAAATAACTAGATTAGGTTTTGTATGATACAAAAACTAAAGCGATAGTTATCAATATATTTTCATATAAAATAAGGTTCAAAGAAAATGCCACAGTACTTATATGTGTGTTATTTCTATTATCGCCGTGTTGTTAGTGAAATTTACATTATACCCAAATCTATAAGTAATATTTTAATTACAACTAATATTATGAAACCTGTTGAAATATACTAAACGTGGTTTATTATTTAGTATAAATCATATGAAGATATGAATAAAATACGAAAAGTATTAATTTCTATATAGGAAAATCTGTATAATAAAAGCAATAAGTTAGCTTTCCGATTTCTTAGAGAATTTAAAATTTGGCAAACTTATGCATCATAATTCAAATACATGTAAAATTCATTGTCACAAAGATCAGATAATACGTAAGGGTTGCAACTACTAGAAGAACTATAATTGGTGTTTCTACTTTCTTATGTTCCAAATTAATGAAATTTTACACACGTGTCTTATGCTCTCGTCAGATACAATTAAAACTTTTTCATGAAGATTATCGATCCATAGAGGTTTAAATTGTGTTGCAACCTCTAGAAAAACTATATTTTTTTAGACATCTATTTGTTCAGAAATGTGAAATTTGGGGAAAAATATGCCCTCAACAGAATACTGGTATCTAAAATACTTTCAGCCGGAACATAAGCACATTAAAATTGCCGGAATTATATTTTGGTGTGCTGAAGTAGTCGCTCAGTGATCAATAGAGATTTTTTTAGAACACAAATTATATTTTTTCTTAATCTGAGCAACAATGAAAACGCTACCTCAATACGGGAAGTAGATTCAAATTACCGGAAGTAATCCATTTTTGACCAAAGCAGACTTACCAGACTTATTTCATTGAATGGTAAACGCTACTCTACAGCTCGAAAATACTTAGAAACCTTAGAAGGTAAGATTATATTAATGTACATATACGCTTTTTGAAAGAGGAATTAGTAAATCAAAGAATTTATGATTTAGACGTGTGCATATTTTCTTAATCAGGATCACAGTCTTAAGGCTAATACGCCCTAGAACAACGTTATGTCGGAAAATAAGTTACAATTAATTGCTTTAGCCTTTACAATGGAATTGCTACTACAGCGTCGAAAGTAGATTTACTATGACCGGAAGTAAACGCTTTTGATCATAAAGACTTTTCAAACCAATGAATGTATATATTTTTTTGATCGGGGCATACAATGCAAACTCTGCTAAGGCACCGAAAATACATAAGTTGAAATTGGGCAAATTAAAATTAGACCATAACGGATAGAAGTAAACACTTTTTGATTAAAGCAGCCTTTTTAGATATGAATATGGATATACTTTCATGATTTAAGCAACAATTTAAAACGCCTATATTGCACCGGAAATACCTGAGACCACAAGTATGGCTAGGGCTATTGTAATAATAGCAGCACGTAGATTGTTTAAACCAACGTATGTATCGTATGTACGAATATGCATGTGTGTATGTCTTGATAGAGGTAACAAAGAAATTAGCAATACGCCGCTGAAATAAGAAACCACAAATAGATTATAATGGCTTTGAGTACAAGCAATCAAAAAGTGAAGAAGTCTTTTTCAGACTATGTATTTCTTGATCGCGAGCAGCAATACAAGTAGGGCTAAGGCGCTAGAAATACTTTAGATCAGAAGTGATGTATAATGCCTGAAAGTAGACGATTTTTGAGTGAAGTAGAAACAGTGGACTAAATCATATATTAGATCTAAATTCTATATTTATAATTAAAATTTTTAAAATGTTGTACTTCAAAAACTATTTGGATATCTCCAAGGTTATTCTTAATTTTGTTTATTTTAGTTCATTTTATTTTTTTCTGTATTGTTTTTTGTAATATTACATTTATAGTACATTTATTCTGGCCGTAGAATTGTTTTTATTTGTTATTATATTCGTTTAATGCCCTAACTTTTTTTATAGTAATAAAATAGTAATTTCATTACTTTCAACAATTGGAAACGGCATAAACAATTTTGGTTATTGGCTGAGCGTTAGGGTCTGTTTACTCAGGGGACTAATAATATCATAAATGTCATATGTTTGGCCAGTCTGCCAGCTGGTAGGACGTCTCATGAACTAATTGAGCTATTAACTTGAAATATGGCATGATGCATAATTTCTATGCAGACAGCATTGGGGTTGACGATAGGACTTGATTATCGGCAGAATTTTCCTGCGTGTTATGAAGCCTAACTTTCCACTACATATCTTATAGTATTTTGCATATTTTTATTGTTAAGGGAGCTGATAAAGTACTTCTACAGTCCGACTGTCATTTTATTCACCAGTCTGAATGTCTTCCTCAAGGTTTCTATAAAAAAGGATTTGAGCCATTAGATTGAAATTTGGCATGCAAATTTCATGTTTATAAGAGCAAGTTGATTGCTTATATTCGTCAATGTAATTCGTTTAGCGTTCGAAAAGCCTCACCCTCATAAGAATATAATGAAAAAATAGGACGGCTAATTTGAAATTTCCATGTTAATATACTTTTAAATATGAAACATATAGCTGGATAGGTTTCATTGAATTGGACTAAGCCTTAGCAAATCCTTACTGTCCTTAAAATAACTAGAAACTAATAGAGCTATAAGCTTTAAGCTTGCATGCACCTTTATTTGTACGTACACAGATAAAATGCTTGATGTCCACTATGGATTTTCATTGATTGACATCAAAGCTTGTCACTATTCACTCTCTTCAACAATAATATGCTATAGATTCGGTATTATTCTTTATTTAGACTTTACATTCTACTATTTGTACAATAGGTAATGCTGAACTGCGGAAATGATCTGTGAAGAGTTTGGTTGCCAGTGGTCCCTTTCAGTTTCTGCTCAATTCCAGGAAAGGGACAAAGAAGAATGTCAGATAAGGGAGCCATACGTACGACCCAATAGGGCCACATCAAGTCGAGGGTGACAAACTGTTTTACTAGAACAAAATCAATTTTCCACAGTGTCACTGGACTACCCCCCAGAGTGTTGTAAGCTTCAATGGACTCTACGTCCTGTAAAGGTTGGCAAATTCTCAACTGTGTTTGTACAGTCTCACAGCTATGTGAATATCGTTCATAGTAAAGAATTTTATTTTTATTTACAAGAAATTGAGCAATGTAACACGTAGTTAAAAATAAAATGATAAAACTGTATCAATTCTACTCTACTGTCAAATTAATAGCAGAGAATTCTAAAAATAAATGTTATTCATCTGTCCCATACTTAGGTTATTGTAATTCAATAAGATTACTTACCGCAATTCTGTCCTTCATATTTTTTGTTTAGAACATTTTTAGTTAACTATATACATTCCTCAAGTTGATGATCTTATCTACCCTCTATATTATTCTAAATGACTATTTTACGTCTAAATTAACATATTTCTACAAATTAATAGTATATGTTTTATGATTTTTTGGGAATTAAGCAAAACTTATTTTAGTTTTATTTCATTTCAAAAATGCATTTTTTTTTCAAGCAACCATTTGTTTTCACTTCTTTGGGTAGGTATATAACTACTGAAAAGTCATTTCCAACCACAATTTATGAATCATAAACTATAAATGGCAAGTCATAAACGTTTACAACTGCGTTTCCATTAACAAAAGTTTTATAATCACCAAATATAAATATATCTTAAAAATTTGGATATATACTGCGACTAAACTATTAATAAATAAGTTCCGGTCATTATTATAAGTTTGTAAAATCGATATTGGGTTTATAAAATATTTTGTTTGTTAAACTCATAGATTATTCAAATAACATCCCTAAGTAAAACAAAAATAATTTTTTATTACTAGAAATTAAATTACAGGCATTTAAAGTAGAAAATTTATGCTATTTTTAATTGACTAAAACTAAATTTCTAATACAAATTTTTAATGGTACCATATTTATATAAGCTATTTACAAAAAGTATAATTATTTTAAGATCAAATATTAAATAACCTTGATTTTTCTCAAACCATACCTAATTAAAAACTTAATTTCCTTAAGTCATAATGCAAAATAACAAATACCACTCCACAAAATGTTAAAAAGTGCTATTCATATATATTTAAAACAGTTCACTTTTTTATCTGCAGCTGTTTTTTATTCGGAACTGATTAAAAAATACAAACATTTTCATTCATTAAATGGTTGCAAACTCACGTGGAGGGATGACAATTTTTAAGACTTTTGTATTCAGGGATTTAAATGAATTAAACATAGCAAATTATTTCAAAAGTCTAAAAATTTATTTCGCCCCTTTACGATACTTTAGAATATATTAAAATACTCTCTAAAATTTTACAACTTAAGTAAGCATTACTGCTGAACTTTGAAGTAACAGTAACATAGTTTTAAAAAAGCTCAGTGTTGAGCGAAGCGTTAGGATTATTTACAATAACAAAATAATTCAGCTTTAAACATCGCAATATCCGAGGTGTTATTGAAAAACTGGAGAGTGAAAAAGAGGGCCCCATCCCTAGACAATACTGTCCGGGCTACAAGAAGATTACCGCTCGCTGGACTGTACCTAGCATCATATTCTCATCACAGAACTTACACAGTAAAATGGGAAACACAAATTATTTTTGCAGGAATAAAACTAACCAAAATATATCGAATCGAAACCCAATAAAACTACCATGAAATGTAAATGCATTCTTAAAACAACAGGCAAAAAGTATTAAATAATTAAGCATACATTTTATATTTTAATGCGTACAAATAACTCTACCGTTTCTGTTTTACAATGTCGCTCAACGTCCTTGATGCTTTTCTGCAATCATAAGTTGGATTTAGAGTGAAATTTTAACAACCATAATATTGATTTCTGTTTTAAATACTGCTCTACACTGTCAACGAAGGACGGCCAAATATTTTCAGTCAGTTTTATTTAATCTTTCTTCTCAGTTTAAATTATTCTGATTTATCTTATAACAACCATGGTAAGATTTCTCATGGCATTACAATATAATCACTTGCTATTCACTATGTAGCGTATTTCGAGAAACAAGTTGGAAATAAACAATATGGAAAAAGATAATTAATAGTTATGCATTCCTAAATAGTTTTATCACAATCAGCATACGAAATAGTCTGACCTTGGTTAACTTTACTTATTAATAACACTTTAGAATACTTTTAAATTGTAAGTTTTGATAAACCATTTTTATTTCAAGCGCAGTTTTGAAATTCAGTCATTTTTTTAATTAAAGTAAGAAAGTTGTAAAATACAGTTCATTTCCATACTTTACTTCATATTTAAGTTCAACACCGTGTGAGAAATTACACAACGGATAATGAATTGTATCAAGTTGTATTCAATATTTACACTAAATATTCTAGAATGAATTACATTTCTTGTCATTTATTATCAACAAAAAATATTTAAAATTCTTGAAATATTTTTAATTACGTATGTATTGTAAAACCTTCTGTTGTTTCCTGTTAAAAATATTATGAATTGCAATGGAACACGGCTTTAATGGAGGCAAAGTTTGGACCATGATATTCTTCCATTCAACTAATTTACCATCGTCTGTCAGAGAAAACTCGGTAATTAAGTAAGTAATTATGTTTCGTGCGGGCCCGCTTCAAAATACGCAAAACTCGCCAATCCAGAGCTTTGTTCTAATTGTCGGCCATCACGCTATTCTCATTAGTTCTTCATAAAGTCCAGCAAGAAAGTTCATTCTGATAAACTCTATAAGTCAACTGATCCAATGATATTACGATTGTTAGAAAATGGTAACTTTGACCTGGTACAACGTCAACAAATTATTAACGATTCGTGGTAGTCTTTTCAGGTCCTAGGATTTGTTTTGTAGTTCAGAGCTGTGATATTATAGACATCATAGTTTATCCTAACAAAGCATGTTACAATTTTGTAACTATGCTGCAAAAACTACTTTAATAAAGTTGTTTTTTGCAAATAGTTTGCGAGGTATATTTCAGATTTTAAATTCAGACAAATACATCAATAACCAACAAGTTTGTTTGAAAAGATAATGTGGATGTAACCATATATTTTAACAAGAAAACTGATTTTTTTCAGAAGTTAAAATATCGTAATTGAATTATATTCACCTTAATACTACACATTTCTATAATTTATTAAATATATAAATCTAGTTACCATTATTGGTCAGAATAAGGCAATTAAACTACTTTTGAATGAGAGTTTTAAATTCAAAAGTGTTTCTTTCTAACATAGTGATCCTAAAGATAGATTAATTAAAAAGGAAATTATAATTCTACAAGCATTTACTGGCATTTAAAGTAGCAACTATTAAGCAGTCCTCAATATAATTGCTGGATATATGAATTAAATTTCTACTGCATTTACATGGGTTGTAATACCAGGAAATGTTTGTCATTATATATAACTTTAAAAAATTATTACCATAGTTTAAATACAATATTTGTAGTGAAATACATAACAATGGGTGAAGTAGGGATATAACATTGAGTTTACGAGGCCATAACTACAGACTACAACACTCTAGTAGCCGCTCACTTGTACGATGACAACCTTTTCTTGCGCCCTTGAAAACAAGAGAGGCCGCATTTTATACATAAGAGTAGTTATGAATAGCATTTAAAAATTGCTTGAGAAATGCAAATAACCTAGCGCAATGCAATTAATTTATTACCATTTAATTAACAACACTATTTTAATATTGACATTTACCTGTACTTATGTTATTATTCTGCTTTGTTATTTTTGATTATGGTATAAGTACTTATAAGATTCATGTAATGATAAACATGCACTAAATCAGTATGGCCTGAATTTTATTGTATTTAAATTGTCATAATTAATTGCACGATTTTGGATTACACTTACGGTGCCATAGTAAAACTCAAAAATATTAATAGTAAGTAATTCCCAAGTAATCTGCAATTTTATAAGAGATAAGAGACTAGATTTTTTTAACAGCTTAAAACATATTTGACAAAATCGTACAATTGACTTTAATGTTATATTGGTTAGACTATTTTATTGAAATCGATCAATGGAAACGGAGTGGTTCTTTTTTATGTTTTAGAAATAATAAAGAATGTTGCAATGTTATTGGGAATTTTGAGAACAAAAGATCAAGGAGTAGCTGATCTGCTATTCACTTCATGGTAGGAATTTTACGGGTTATGTCCATTAGTTAGTTCTTGATCCTAATTATTCCAAAACGAGATTTCTTGAAATTATCAGTTTCCTTAATTAAACACTTTATGAAAACACTGACACCTTACTGTCAAAGGTGCGAGTTTCCAAAAAACTCGTCCTCTATTGGAGCAGTCTCATTTTTTTAAGAGCTGCATGTGGGTTGGCTTCATTATGTGATTCACTTGAATATTCATAGTTTACTTACCTTTGTAATGTTCCACAAAAAAGGTTCAAATAACTTCCAAAAATAATCAAACTTGTACAAACGTTTCTGATCAAATATTTAAATGCAATTTATTATTATTACCATTAAGACTAATAATACTATAAAGGAAAACAGGATTTTTTCCAGACATTTGCCATCGTTCGTGAAACAAAAATCCCCCCCCCCCCACCCCCCCCCCCCCCCACCCCCCCCCCCCCCCACCCCCCCCCCCCCCCACCCCCCCCCCCCCCCACCCCCCCCCCCCCCCACCCCCCATCCTTTCTTACTTTGATAGAACAAATATTTTTGCGTGTTAAGGAAACATTCTGTATTCACATATACATGCATTAATCGTATAATCATTATTAATTCTAAACAAGACATTAGTTTGTCAATTACACATCACAACTAATCCACAACTAAGGAACATTATGTATTCACATATACATGCATTAATCGTATAATCATTATTAATTCTAAACAAGACATTAGTTTGTCAATTACACATCACAACTAATCACAACTAAGGAAACATTATGTATTCACATATACATGCATTAATCGTATAATCATTATTAATTCTAAACAAGAAATTAGTTTGTCAATTACACATCACAACTAAGGAACATTCTGTATTCACATACACATGCATTAATCGTATAATCATTATTAATTCTAAACAAGAAATTAGTTTGTCAATCACACATCACAACGTCACAGCTTTACGGTGCAATTTATTCAGACTGATGACGTAATTCCGATTAACTACACCCGCATTGTCATTCAGCGTGTTGGACGATTCGGAAATATTGACGATACTGACTGCAGTCGGAACAGGGCTGTGGCTGATTCTGTTAACTAAGCACAAACTTGTCACTGACTTCACTGTCTTTGAATTTCAACTAAGTCACGTTCCCGTCAGCTGTACTAAACATTCCAACAGAGAGCTACTTTATTCTCCAATTTATTCAGACTGATGGCGTAATTCCGATTAACTACACCCGCATTGTCATTCAGCGTGTTGGTACGATTCGGAAATATTGACGATACTGACTGCAGTCGGAACAGGGCTGTGGCTGATTTCTGTTAACTAAGCACAAACTTGTCACTGACTTCACTGTCTTTGAATTTCAACTAAGTCACGTTCCCGTCAGCTGTACTAAACATTCCAGCAGAGAGCTACTTTATTCTCCAATTTATTCAGACTGATGGCGTAATTCCGATTAACTACACCCGCATTGTCATTCAGCGTGTTGGACGATTCGGAAATATTGACGATACTGACTGCAGTCGGAACAGGGCTGTGGCTGATTCTGTTAACTAAGCACAAACTTGTCACTGACTTCACTGTCTTTGAATTTCAACTAAGTCACGTTTCCCGTCAGCTGTACTAAACATTCCAACAGAGAGCTACTTTATTCTCCAATTTATTCAGACTGATGGCGTAATTCCGATTAACTACACCCGCATTGTCATTCAGCGTGTTGGACGATTCGGAAATATTGACGATACTGACTGCAGTCGGAACAGGGCTGTGGCTGATTCTGTTAACTAAGCACCAACTTGTCACTGACTTCACTGTCTTTGAATTTCAACTAAGTCACGTTTCCCGTCAGCTGTACTAAACATTCCAGCAGAGAGCTACTTTATTCTCCAATTTATTCAGACTGATGGCGTAATTCCGATTAACTACACCCGCATTGTCATTCAGCGTGTTGGACGATTCGGAAATATTGACGATACTGACTGCAGTCGGAACAGGGCTGTGGCTGATTCTGTTAACTAAGCACAAACTTGTCACTGACTTCACTGTCTTTGAATTTCAACTAAGTCACGTTCCCGTCAGCTGTACTAAACATTCCAACAGAGAGCTACTTTATTCTCCAATTTATTCAGACTGATGGCGTAATTCCGATTAACTACACCCGCATTGTCATTCAGCGTGTTGGACGATTCGGAAAATATTGACGATACTGACTGCAGTCGGAACAGGGCTGTGGCTGATGATTCTGTTAACTAAGCCACCAACTTGTCACTGACTTCACTGTCTTTGAATTTCAACTAAGTCACGTTCCCGTCAGCTGTACTAAAACATTCCAACAGAGAGCTACTTTATTCTCCAATTTATTCTGTTTCTAACAATATAATATTATAGGTGAAAGTACAATGTAGTAGTATCTTTATCTCGTGCTGGTGTACTAGCAAGGTATTTATTACTAGTTATCTAGTTTCTTATACGAACTGAAATCATGAAGCCACTAAATTCATTGTACAGATTATATGGGGCACAACAGAAACTTACATACTCGGTTTATGAATATATTACATTACTCAAATAACCAGCAGATTCCGTAAGTGGTTTTCGTTGTAATACTATCCTTGCACAGATGTAAAAGGTCGTGGATGCGAATACAACGTCGGGTACGTTAAAGTTTGTTTGGGTGGGGGGGTAGTGTGTTTTGTACTACCAGTAGTCTGCAGAAGAAATCCTCGATTAACATTAGTTATAGAGATGGTAAAATATCATTCACAATAGGAATCTTCCTTTGTAATAAGAGTTAGGGATTATGTCAGACATTAAGAAAATTTCGTACAGCCTCCATAACCCAAATATCGGTATTGTTCTTCTTGAAAAAACGCTTCTTGTAAAAGAGCATATTCAAACATGTGGAGCCTCAATGTGTTTTATTATTATAACCCGACTTAAATTTTAATATGCTATGGAAAATACATTTTACAAAACAAAATGCGTTTTTTAAAAGACAAATTAAATTTTTCGGAGTATTCTTAAGGGGAGCACTTCGTAAAAAATCTCAAAAATTACAAATTTTTTTTTTTTTTTTTTTATTAAAGTTTGGAATTTCCCGATAACAATGGTGGTATTAAATTTTTTTTATGATGACTAGAAGTGTCCGAAATATTTTTTTTTAAATAGGCCTGCAGGCAGTTTCGGGCCTGTAGCAGTCACACTTTGAATGGTGCTGTTATAGTACTACTTCGTTGCAGTCATGTTCATGATTTGGTTGGCAGTGACAGTTTGTTATGTCAACAACTTACACTAACCAACAAAACATCTGTTTTATAACCATTGCTTATAACCTAGGTAGCATACATGTTTTGGTTACTGACATTTCTGTTTTAGAGAGTGAAAATTACGTAAATGATTATGGTTTTTTGTGAGTTTAGTGGAGAGTTCTGAGTATTTTTTGTTATAAGTGTAGTGAATTTTATAATGCCACGTTCAAAAGCCTGCTTTCAAGAAACGTGTTTTTCAAAGGAAATCAACATAACCCTCCAACTAGTCCTAGGCCTAGTTTCTCAGGATCAAGTAACAATCGAGGTACCAATACTCCAAATGTGGATAGGCCAAGACCTCAAAGTGCATCTTCTAAGAAGGTCAGTCCTTTTTTGAAACAGTACCAATTGAATGAAAATGATGAGTCTGAAAACTGTATAGTTAATATAGGATTGTTGAATGAGGCTCTTAGTAACGTTTCAGTGTGTAAAAATTGCCATGGCCAACTTGTTTACAAAGTAAAACACATTGTAGGCCTAGCATCAAAAATTATAGTCAGCTGTTCTGATTGTGAAAACACTATTACTGTGACAAACTCTGAATTAGTCAGGCCTAACACTAATCAGAATGAAGCAAAGTCTGATAGGCCTAACACATTTTATGACCTAAATCTTCGTTTGGTTTATGCTATGCGTAACATAGGCAAAGGTAGAGTGGCTGCGGAGAAAATTTGCGCTTTTATGAATCTTACACCTCCGCCTTTGAGATATCATGAACATGAGCATTACTTGGGTTCAATTGCTGAGTTAGTGTGTAAGAAGTCAATGCAAAGTGCTGTGCAAGAAGCTGTATCGGATAATGATGGTTGCAGAGACCTCGCTATAGCTGCTGATGGCTCATGGCAGAAGCGGGGTCACCTTTCACTAAATGGAGTGGTATCAGTGACATCTTTATCAACCGGTAAGGTCCTAGACATCGAGATTTTATCTAAATATTGCAGATGCACTAATAGACTAAACAACACGCATGGTGATGGCTGTATCGCAAACTTTGAAGGTTCTAGTGGAGCCATGGAAGTTGCTGGAGCAGTCGCAATTTTTCAAGCGCTCGCAGGCATTGTAATGAGGCTCGTTACCTTGAATACCTTGGTGATGGAGACAGCAAGGCGTACTCCAGTGTATGCGAAGCCAAGCCCTATGGTGATACTGCCATAACAAAGATATAGAATGCATAGGCCATGTCCAGAAACGGATGGGATCGAGATTAAAAAATCTAAAAGCTAAGACTAAAACACTCCCTGACGGCTCACGACTTGGCGGCAAGAACAAGCTAAACAGATTCTGCCATTATTCAGCTTCCAAAAATACTACGGATTGGCAATTAGACGCAACACAAACAAACTCTGTTGAAAGACATGAAAAAAAGCCATTTGGGCAGAGTTTTTCCATGTGATGTCTTCTAATGAAAGGCCTCAACATGTGGACTATGTCCAGATGATGAAGAAACCTGGTGTAAGTACCGCAAAGCCGTAAAATCCAATGAAAACTATGATCATGGCAGCCATTTTCACTTGCCTGAAAACCTAATGACATTTATTAAACCTATTTTTCAAGATCTAGCCAATCCAACTCTACTGGGCAAATGTACTAAGGGAAAAACTCAAAATCCCAATGAGTCCCTCAACAATGTCATTTGGACCTACATACCTAAAAGAACATTTGTGGAGATTAAAACTTTGAAATTTGGCATATATGAAGCTGTTACAAGCTTTTAATGATGGCTACATTGGCAAATGCAAAGTATTTCAAGAAATAGGAGTGTCACCAGGGCAGCATTTTATTACAGCAATGAAAAAGCTTGACCGGGCCGGCGAATTTGGAAGGCAGAGAAAGCTCAAGAAGATATAGAGAAAAAAATTAGACAGAAGAAAAACTTACTAAAAAGAAGTCTGGAGGATGAATATGAGGAGCAGGAAGGAGATCAGCCAGCCTATGCACCTGGAATGTACTGAAAAAGGTAATAAAGCAGTATTTTTTCCGTTTTTTGTGTTTTTCCGAAAGTTGCGGTTTTCAATACAAAAGTACATGTTTCTCAAAAACTACAAATGGTAGGAATATGAAATTTTTTTTGTATGTTTGTAGCACTGTTTTACATATGTGGAACCCACTAAAAACATCACATTTCACTGAGTTCAATATTTATATACATACATATACACATATTTATATAGGTTTTTGACAAGCGTTAAAACAAAAATATATAACTTTTAGGGTATATGCCAAAAAAATTTTTTTTTTTTGGTTCCCACGTGTTCCCCTAGAAGCCCTCTTTAAATGAAAAAAAGAATTATGAAGATACCTCAAGTAGTTCTTGAGATAAGTGTACCTATGTTAACATTACGAAGATAGGGCGAAGTGCTCCCCTTAAGTTTAAAAAAATCCTCAACCAACATATTTCGTACACGCACCACGACACTAAGGTCTAGATCGAAAACATAGGGCCACAAGCGGCTTACCTTTACCCCTTGCCACTCCTGATCATCACCTTCCTGTCCCATTGTTTCAGATAGCACAACGCGACGCTGAAAGCCGACATTTATTTTCTTGTTAGTATTTCGAATTTAGCTTATGCTAGTGTGATGTGTTATTGTGATTCTCACACTCGGGACGTGTTCGGGACATTCTCTGCAGTGACAAAGAATAGACTGGACTCAAGCTGCTTTTTTTTGCTATAACTTAAGTATTGAACAGACACCTATGTCTGCATTCTCTATCTGTACACAACAAATTACAATGAAAAAAACTACGCGGAAAACCCAGTGCGTAGTAACATAATGGATGAATACACTATACTGCTTAAGGTACTTTTATTCTTAGAAATACTCGTATAATTGTGTTTTACCGTCTCCAAAAAAGACATTGCTACATAATTGTCTTCAGATTAACTTTAATGGTTTTCGCATTCTTATGTAACCCCAAAAATAACTTAATAGTTGTTCATGATAATACTGATTTGCCGATAATTTTTTGAATTATGAATACAACTTTATTGTTATTGAAAAGGGACGAAACTTTTACAATAGTTGTATACAATTTCCGTTAGTCACTTGGTTTTACGATCGTCGTTTATCATTAAATGTAAAAATGTTATCATATCCGTGAAAGAAAAAGGTGATGTTACGTATATAAAATGTGTAATTTGAAATATCAGTATAAGTTATCCAATAACATTACGAACGTGATATGGCCAGTATCACATCCACATTAGCAAGCTGGAGGGTGCGATACGGTATTAATCACAGACCGGACAAAGGGTTATCTCCTAATAAAACCACCCTTGACTCTTGGGAGGTGAGCACATAATTAGCTTTGGGCGCTCTGGGCACACAGATTTTATGATTAGTTCTCCTTACACCCACTACTTGTTTCAGGAAAAATCTGTTATTTTATTCAGATACTGCTGAGATGTTATGCTTTACTGCGTTTGCCTAGTATTAACATTTGAAGCCACAATTGCACTGATGTAATTTGTACTAGCCTTTTTAAGCCGTAGTATGGCTATTGTTTTGTTAAATTGTGTTAATATCGTACGACCATTACTGGTTTTTTAAATTTTATAAATATATATTTTATACTGAATAAAATCTTAGCAGTTTGAAAAAAGTTTCTCCCGAAGGGATTTTAACTAACAGCCTAATACAAATAGACAGAGTTTGTACTAACGTTTTGCTCGGTTAAATTAAACATTAATTTGTGGGAAAGCAATTCATTTCTATTTCACTTCACCACTTAATAACGTGTAAGGGAACAGGCATTTAATGGATATATTTAATTATTTATAAAATATAGTGGATGTGAAGACCTGTATACACCCCAGAATACTTTATTCTAAAGTGGGTCATTCATAAAACTAATACCTGCTCCCGCACACACCATTCCACATTACAAGTTACTACTAAAAACAATCAAGAACCCTTTTATGTAAAAGTGAAGTTCTACGTAAGACTTTCCCTTTTACAACGTCACGCCAATATACGAATACTAGAAGATAACAGTAACATGACTAGCTTCTGGTTCCTCCGAGGATAGTCAGTAATAATGGTCTAATTAGACTGGATAAACTATTAACCTATTATTGAAACATATATTTAAGCTTCAAATTTTAAAATATTCAGTAACCTTAACTCACACATGTTTTATATATCGGCTATGTTATACCACACTCTTACAGACCTTTTCATCCTTCACAATGGCACATGCACCTCAGATCTTTGTACAGCTATTTCCTTATCTTTCCAGAGAAATCTTTCAGTGAGTCTGTATGTAAGGCGCTCCTAAGTTTCATAATACATTTTCTCTTAAATTAAAAATCACTATTATATATATATATATATATATATATATATATATATATATATATTATATAAAAGATATATATATATATATATATATATATATTAAGTACATTTAGAATTTTTGGATACATTTGTGAGTATATTGTAAAAACCCCCATAATTACAAATTTAGATTTATCTACCAATTGAAAACATTAAACACAGTCCTTACATATGTTCTGCAAAAATTTGGAGGTTATAATTCCAAGTGTATTTTGTAACGGTTATTACAAGAATTCTATTTCCACACGACTTCTACTGTCTCTTGTGTTTTGTACTTGTAACAGTTTTTTTTAGAAAACGTGTGTAAGATCGGTCTATGTAGGATTTTATTCGAAGCAAGTAAACTTGAGAAAAAATCATTATTTAATCGTTATTAAACTGTTATAGGCAATTTATTATAAGTTAAGTGTTGTTATTACAACATATAAAAAACATTTATATTTTTACAATGTTTTTATTGAAAATAAGCTTTAAAAACTATAAAAGCTGAAATTCATTAAAATAAATGTATACTATATTAAACAAAACCTTTCTTTAAGATTATGGTTATTTTATGATTAAAAACATTTTTATATTGGGCAATGAAATCAATCAGCGGTCAATTGGAGAGGTTTAAGACATTACATGATCGTGTTGATATGTGTTGTTACGTCATCCCCTTACATTTTATACACCCTATTGTGTATATTATAAAACAGAATTTTTAATTTGTATGTTTCTACGGATAATCAACGTCTCAGTTTGTCTGAACTCAATATGAAGAGGTAATTAGCAGTAAAACTAGCGTCAACATCATTACAGATATTTCATTAGGAAAGAAACAGAATAATTTTTATACAGGGAACAAAACGTGTTTTAATATGTTTAAATAATATTTCCTGTAGAGGAAAACAATATGACGTGTGATTGTACGTAAAACGGGAAAATGTAGAAAGAGAACGGAGCGACCAGCCTTGATGGAATTTCCTGATGCTATTTCAGGGCATCATTCCTTCTCTAAATCGAACTGTAAAGAGTTCTATATTGAAAGCCGTAGGAAATGAGGTTATAAAAAACGTGTTTGTTACTAACATTGGGAGGATTCCTATTTCTGTTGTAAATATTTCGTGCACAATTCAATTTGGAGCAACAATTCTACAATATAATAATACGAGTATTTAGATATTATTTGCAATTGTTGTGTATATATCTGTATTTTTTATTATTTACTTTTATTTATATTAATAAAAGACAATAAAAATAGCTTTGATATACAATGTTATTGATCAAACATATTTTAATAGCTTTGATATACAATGTTATTGATAAAACATATTTTGATAAAAAACAAAATTTATTATACATTATTAAATTAAAAAACATTTGAGGATTATTCTAGTCAAATGTAATAAAAAAAACCTAAAATACTATGTAAATACCATGTCGTCGTTCCACAGATATAATATATTAATAAATACATAGGATTTAATTTAGAAATCATGTTACTGCTAAGGTTGATTTTGCCATTACATTGCTACTTTCATTGTTAATTATGCTATTGCAAAGCCTAAATATCTCTGAACACACAATTTATAAGACAATACATATGACACACAAAATACGCAACATGTAATAGTGTTAATGTTTTACAATCAATATATTTTATTTATTTATATACTTTATTTTTTTTTTTTTAATTTTGTACAATAAAACACTATACGTTTATTTAACCTAACGAACCGGAAATATCTCAATCACATTACCTACAAACAACAATTTGAATTATATTAAACTATTCTATTTCTGCAAAACATCCATAGTGTTTCACATTATTATCCATTGTATGATAAACTGTATTGGAGTTTGAAACCATATATTGCCAATTACTGCTCGAGTCTTTAATTTGAGGAATATTAATGAAATCATATTTATGTAAACATTTCCGTACCGTATTTCCTTTTGTTTTCAGATAGGGATAGAAACTGTACAAGTGTAGCAGAGATAAATATAAGATAACCGTAAAAACTAAAAGTTTTGTTTAAAAAAATACAGAGTATTTTAATGTGCTTTTACAAATACTTTATTACAGACAAACCATTCCTTTAGGATTAGAGTTTGGCGCAGCAATTGTGGTGATTATTTCAAATTAAGACTATCATCTCTTGCATTTTACCTTCAGCAATCTGCTATCTTGCAATCACGTCTGTAGATGTGAACTTCAAATTTTATTGATTTAGCATCCAAATATCCAAACACACAGATCGAGCATAATATATTCCATCCCCTGACTTACACTCAAAAAATTACCAATTCAACCGTAAATTAATCTGTATACGAGTATACTTTAATACAACATTACATATAATTTATTATACATATTTACTTTGGAATACTTCTTTGAGTCCATAATTAGCTTTACTTCTTCAACGAAGCAATATACGCTAATAAAAACTTGAAGTTGAAATATAGGTCAGGAAAGTAAAAAAGTCTTTTACGATCAAACACAAAGTGTAGTAAAAAGGGTTTGGCAGGAGTGGCTTTGTTTTCTTGCAGTGGAGTAATTATTCGAGTAACAGCAAAAGTGCATTTACAAATATCTCGGTTTATGGGTTTAAGTTTTTACTCTCTCAACGAATATATTCAACCATATTAATATCATTGAATTAATCAACATGACATGTTGTTTAAAGTAAGAAACTTAAACTTGACATAAATATTTGATTGCCGTAGGGGAGTGATGCTGTTATTCATGTCACGATGTAAGGGCCCATGTGTAAGAGGGGAGTTGCATGTCAAGTCGTGCGCTACGTCCAGTTCCTGTCAAGGGAGAAGCATTCCATGTGATCCTACTCACCCCGCATTTCGGTGCAAATTCCTTGCTATTTTAAAAAGAAAATTCTTTTACCTGAGGGATTTTTTGCGTAAAAAAGTTTACATAACTGGATTATTTATACCAAAGATAATAATAATGCAGTTCACGTCAAATACTTAACATGTGTACGTATTCATATTCAGTACATACGTAAATCTTTAATATTACAAGATTACAAATGGTTAGTAATCGTACAGTATCTTAGGAATATATTTATATATTTTAAAAATATTTTATATGTGTTATGTGTGTGTTTGTGTGTTTTTTATATATATTTTATGGGCTTGCCATAGTTTATTATGCTAATATCATTTTTGAGCCTTTCACATGTTTGTTGTAGAAATTCTTGTTAAGGTTGAGTTGCTATAAGTTAATTATATGGATCTTTAATATAAAAATGGAGAAATATGTCCGTTGGGAATAAATAAAATGTCATATTGGAATTACTGTCTTGTAATATTCGATACCAATAAATAATTTAAACAATAAATATATGGCTATTTGAAGTATTAATTAGTTACTTACCTTTTTATTGCGAAAACTTACTTCTTATTTAGAGCTGGAGTTTGAAGATGAATTATCCAGTTAGATTTACAATGTCTTAACATTTACTTGAAGTTTTTGGATGACATTAAAAAATTTCCAGCATACGTATAGCTCAACATAATTAAAATCGAATACACCTATCAATACGTACTTATTAAGACTATACATGGTATATGAGAAATATTGCAACTGGGTTTGCAGTAATATACTATACCACATTCTTGTACAAAGTACACACTGTTTTTTTGCATCAAATTTATATGGTTATGTTAATTTGGCGTTTATAGTGTTTTGTGTATTACGAATGTTACTCGCTGAAACATTTGTGTACATTTTGAACGAGAGCTGTACGAATAAACATGATATGTTTTATACATAGTAAAATTATCAAATCAAATGTAAAAACTTTTTAGTTGGGGCAAAGCCGTTGCTTATGTTACTTTTCAGTCGTGTCCGTAAACGGTAAGACCCGCTTCATTAAATCTGGCCTTCAGCAACACAGCAGTAGATATATTAGCCCTTCAGCACTGTCCATAGTATTTTACGTCTTCTTCAGCTATTGGTAATAGGTTTTTTGCTTTTAATTTTTTCTTGAAAGTACATTTATAGTTTGTTTTAAAAACCATACGTAAAGGGTTTATTCCAACAGTTACGTGTACAGGAAGTCTACAAATGTACACTTAAATGCAAATGTTGAGAACTACATTTGTAGCAAATTGTTACGTCTCTTTTTTCATTTGGTCCAATGAATTGTAACAAATTACGTATTTAATTAAATTCCTATATAGGAGATTTACTGTTTAATCGGTTAATAAATGTTCTAAAAATAAATAGCAATTATAATTGATTTCAAAAAGTCCCTTAAAGTTCATGTATTATATTGGCGAGTATCGCTATTTATTTAAGACTCAAGGTATTAAGTAAACTCCGGTGTTAGGTCGGGTCATAAATAACGGTTACTTCCTGGGTAGATCCCTGCGGGAGATACTTCGCCTCACTGTACCGGCTTCTTTGTCACTAAGACCCTGTGTCAAGTTCACTTGCCATAGAACTCTCAACCTGCTCTGATAATATCTATTTTTATTTTATTGTATTGTATTTTCAGCATATAAAACATTATTACTTAAGCTTTTCTGCATTTCGAATGCTAAATTTTAAGTTTTAAGCAATTTTTGTACAGAAATGACATTGTCATTATATTTTAAGCACAGTGTATTTATTTCATTTATACTTATTTGATACAAACAGGGAGATTGTTTTGTTAGTGCTTTCTTATAAGTAATTTTCATTTGTTGCCGATGAACTACTCTACATTTTATGAGAGCCTTGCAGTGTATACCTTGTAAAATAAACTCGTTGGATGAGTATATTCTGAAAGCCAAACCCGACTGTAAGTTATTGGAACATACCAGATCTAAAGATAGTATTCGCTATTATATCTGTATCAGGTTACTAACATCCGCCGTCTATTAAATAGGGATTATATTGGGATAAAGATGTTACATTATTATTACTAAACTTACGTATGTATTGGGATGTATCTGTGTCTAGGGGATGCTGTTTATTCAAACAAGGGTTACAAGTCTGTAAATATATTTTGTAACAATATGACGTCTAATGGAGTTCTGTAAAAATGTATCGATAGAGATGTGTTGTAGACGACTAGTTGTCTGTCTTAGCGAATCTGTGATGGACGAGGACTTGCATATTAGAATTGACAACGTCACCCATTACATTTTATATTTAAAAAATATATATATATATATATATCATAATATCACATTACACTTTATTTATAGGTTACAATCAAAATCGCATCAATAGGAGGTAATCAATCACTAAGTCCAGTGGAGCCACAACACAAGATGTCCTGAAAACACACTAATAAGTTTGTGCAGTAGCTTTTTTAGTTGGTTTATTTAATAGAAGGATTTAGTTAGACATACATATCTTATATTTATTGTACGGTACATGTTAATCTTTTGCTATTGTTGTTATGGCATTTGTTATTGTTAAGTTTAATTTAGTTGTTTATTATTTACTGGTTACTTTGTGAAGTTATTTATATGGGTTACAGATCGTTATATAAATTTCCATAGCATCCATAGCATTATTTTTTAAGTTTATATTAAATTCAGCATTTATCTATACCACTTTTATAATACACTGTTATCATACAGTACTGGTACTTTTTTAACTGACTTCTTAAAATTTGTTAGGTTTTGTTGTTTGTAGCTGTACAAAAATATTTTCAGTACCGGTATTAGTAGTATTTTTATATTCGTAATAACTCATTTCTTATACAAAGGTTTTTTCTATTCCTAAGAATCAGAGATTTAAGTCTAAAATAGTCTAAATTTCTCTAAAATAGTGTATATACCGTCCAATAAATAAAATAAAATAAATAAAAGTATCTTTACCGAAGATGTATAAAAATAAATATAATTTAAGGATATTAAGGATTTAAATTAATTTATTTATCCGCCAAAACAACTTCAAAACTAAAGTAAACAATGTAGTATTAAAGATATCATATAAACAATCGTCTTTCAGTTTTGTATGTATAAAGAATGAGATGTTGTATCATATAATTTTTTTACAAATCTTTTTTGAAGTTTTTCATATACAAATTTTACTTCTAAAATTAATAATGCATTTAGAACGTGTAATTATTTGAGCCTTAATTCATGTACATAGAACATATTTCTCTTCCGCTATCTATCAATGGGCCTGGTGCCGTTATTAAATGATAAAAAAATAGCTGATATTTTCTCTTCGTTCGAGAGTGTTATTTTAAAAAGTCTTTGTCTCTAAAACTATGACAAAAGTCATCATCACCAAAAAAGTGTTCTCAACCATTGGAATTAGCTACTATACTGTAAGTGTGTAATAATTCTATGGTGGCTATGGTTCTAATGCACTATGGTGGCAATGATTCTTAAACCACAACTACAAGATGCAATAATGTTTTTAATACCCTATTAACTTTTGCATTTCTTGGAAGAATTATGTTATTTTTTTCACCTTTAATATTGTTTATTAAATTATAATAACACCATAAATAATTATGTAATTTATATGTTATTAATTGCATGGTTTTCTACATAATATGTCTCAAATAGTCTTTTTACACAAAACGTACTTATTTATGATATTTGAACATCTACTTGAAAACCAGAAATAATTGTAATTTTTTAGTTTAGGTAATTGTCATTGCATGATTGAAATACGAATTGTAGAGTTATTATAATGTTTATGAGCAGGTACTCGTATACGATATCAAACGCATTTTATCAGCAGGTACTCGTATACGATATCAAACGCATTTTATCAGCAGGTATGTTAAGTTTGGAGTACGCCTTAAACAAATGTTTCCCTAAATATGATTTTAGTGTATTAAACAACACCCGATTGTATAAATATTTTGTGTATTAAAGACCTTGAGAGGGAAATGTAACTCAACTGTGTAAGTTATAACTGTAAAACAGTGTATTTAATTGGGCTGGTTTTAACTATTGTTAAATATTATTGGTTAAGTTATCGCATTAAATCATAATGTACGATATTTTATACGATCTTTCCCGTACAAATCACATGTATTTTACATTTACCTTTACTTACTTTCATAGTTGCATAAATTAATTGATAGGATTTATATTCATAGAATCTGATGATAAATATTCAAATAACGTGTAACATTATTGAGCTCATCCCATTGCTTTTTTTAGCATTAATTGATTGCGATTTCCAATTGTATTATAGTCAGTCATGCATACAGGATTAAGTACGTATAACGCTAAATATTTTCACATATCCAAATTGTGTTGTTTTTTTTTCAATTACTTCTATAGTGAACCAAATCTCAGTTAGTGAAAGGTATAATTAGTATTTTAAAATTAATTCCTGAATAAAACATTAAATAATATTGGAAACATACACTTTTTCCTTTTATAACTGATCTTAGACAGTAAACCTAAAAAATTTAAATAGTCATTCACCATAGAACAAGAGCTAAATTATACTCTGTACATGATATTAAGTAACGAGTATTAGACGAAGTGGATATGGGAGTGGAGTAACAAGGTTAAGCCTGGGCTCTCCTAGAGTGTACAAGTAGCTTTGTTAACACCCACCTTTGTGTGTGACTTCGAATGCCTCACACTTGTACCACGCTACCAAGTGGCCTAGACAGAAAAAAAGGTTCCTTGTAATTGTACACTGTATCCTACTTAGTGCTATAATGTTTGCAAATTTGCAATGACAAAGTAAGACTACGACCTTTTATCATGTTGGTAATAATTTGACAAGTAAGTGTATTTCCGTTTATCCGAAAATTGGCCATAAGCCTTCCCTAAAAACCCAAATTGTGTTTAAAGTCAGTTTTATATGTTTATATATTAGGTTGTAATACCATTACGATATTAGAGAACCTACAGATAATCAGGATTTAGTAGTTTATGTGTATTTCTTAAGCTTCAAGTGCCTAGAACATTCCGAGATACGATCGGGTAAACGTAACCTAAGAGCCTAACACGCAATGGAAATGTACAAAGTTCCTTCATTGCGACTGCAATAAGCCAATTAATTGGCCAAAAACACAAAAGAAAAGAATACATTTGTCTATAATAACAATATATAACCCTTATATTAATATATTTGATGGTATATTGTGTCCAGGAATACATCTGAAAAAACATTAAGTAATAATAATTTGGTGAACTAACTTTATAGGTAAGCAAAGCTTATACCTCATATAATTTAAAAAGCTCAAAATAGCAGACCATCCGCATAGTAATTTTTCTTTGCTTGCTTACCACATATGATAAACCAGGCATTATTACAATTTACAATATAAACTGTATATTGGAAAATAACTTTGTTCACAAAGGCGATTCACATAATAAGATACAAGTTTTCATTTGCAAAAACAATATTTGTACATACTCAGGTAACGTTGGTATATGTTATAGCAACAAAATAAATGCTCTATATAAATTCTATTTATCCAGTTGCACCTATTCCTGTTCAATTAAATTAAGTAATTATTATTTACTTTAGTTACATTATAAATCTTCGTGGGGTAAATTTTAACTCCTATAAGATAAATGATCTGCGTCAACCAATGCAGTAATGTTTATATTGACGCAAAGCATTGACATATAACAAATGACGAGGCATTTTATAAGTTTAAAATTGTTTTTTTTGTTTTGATCTGCCTCAACAGTATCGAGTAACACGTGTATGTTATGTGAAGTATTCTCACTGTTATATATCATTATGAACGATGTAACAAGTCATAAACACCTTATGTCGCAAACACAATATTTAATCTACATCAAAAATAATAAAAGCACATTGAAACTGATTCTAACACGATAAAATGATGCTAAGTTATTTTTTGTGATATTAATTATGTTATAAACTTCCACAAATCACTTTCAATTGAAACTGTTAAATGTTTCATTGTCTTTATCTTTAACTATTAATGATTTTAATATCGTTTGAGCGGATTCAACTGAACATAACTGAAGCTCTGCTGGAAATGACTATGACATATAAAATAGGGAACGTTTACGTAGGTAATAAAAACTGTGGTCTGTAGGGAGATACGGCATAAACTCCCAGCCTGGGGAGCCGTATCTGTTAGTTATTGCTCCAGACACAGCTATGCAGTTTGTTGTCTAAACCCTAGTTAACTAGGTCTTTCGTATCGCTCAAGCGTCCAAAACTTATTAGTGATAATGAGATAGAGGACTGACAAAATTCAACCTGATAAACATTTTATATATATTTTACAATCCTATAAATACGAAGCACCAGAATGTTGTAAACAGCCGCATCTCTGAACACAATAAAAACATTCTTTATAAATAGTGTCATGGTAATATGCAGAATACCATGACCAGTTTGTAATTTGGTTAAGTTTTAAATATAAATTTAATGCATATCAAGTTTGAAAATTTCATAAGCTGCTTACATTTTAACTGTTACCATTTCCGCATGTAATTGTGTGGAAACAACTAAAGAATTTTAAGCATCCTTTTTAAATAACATTCCAGGATTCTATTGCAGACACCAATTAGTTTTGATTGAAGATTCCTACATCCATGTCAAGTTCATAATAATTCGATATTTATGTTTAAGGCATATTCATTTTAGAGTGGATCAATGTCAATTAGAAGCAGTAACATAACATGAAACTCATATATATATATATATATATATATATATATATATATATATATATATATTGTTAAATATTATTGGTTAAGTTATCGCAATTAAATCATAATGTACGATAATTTTATACGATCTTTCCCGTATAAATCACATTTATATATATATATATATATATATATATATATATATATATATATATATATATATATATCCTCAGTGCTCGATTTGAGACGGAACGCGGCGGAACGGCGTTCCGGGTCCTCTATCCTAAAAAAAAAAATAATAATAATAATAATCTGTACCAAAAAGCCACTGAAAACCAAAACTAAAATTTTGGTTGGTGAGTTAATTACCAAATTTATTATGAACATCAAATTCTTAAAATATATGATTACTATAGTTTACCACGCAATCAATAATAAAAACATTCAAAATGTATCACGAAGCTATCTCGAAGTGCCTACAATTTTTTAAATGCGCCAGAAGCCTCTTAATCTTTCCTCCTCCAACATGCGTCCTCCCCTCCGTCAGTGGCATATAGACTCGCCAGATTACTAATTCCCTCCCCACATGTTCCCTCTCCTCCATCAGCGACGTATAGACCCGCCCGTTTGGCTGTGTCGACGTGTCGTATTACGCATTCGCTCAGTTGCTCAGTAGTAGTGGTTTCAAATGTTGTATGCGCCTCTCCATCGAAAACGTGCGTTTCTTGCATTTATTATGTTACTTACTTCATTGAGGTTACACATTTTTCTGTGTTTGTATTTGTTAGTGAAAGTGTTTATTGTGAACAAAAAAACTAACAGATTACTTTTCGTCTTCGGGTGACAGTAAAATACTTAAACGAACTGTTGCATGTCCAGACAACCATGAACAACAGATTTCATCGACGTCACAACCATCCTTCTAGCAGTGAAAAGGTAACCAAATTTGAAATTAATGTGAAACCCCCTAAAGAAAAAGAACAGCAGATTGAATGCAACAATGACTTGCCAGATTTGTTGGAATAACTCGCAAAATTCAGAATTTTGCAAACGGTATGATTGGTTGTTTTATTAAAAATGGAATGTTTAGGATGTAGGACTTGTAAGGAAGAAAAAAACAGGCATGAACATTTCAAAAGAATGGGCAAATGTTGAGATAGACAGTTATGGTGACACAAAAGAGAAAAAACAAACTTCATTAAGGAAAAAAATTCATAACCACAAAGAGCAGACGAAATTTTATCCGAACCTAAAGACGGAGCATTGGAGAAAAATATCTTGAAACAGCGTTCACAGGAAAAAGAAGGGGACTGAAAAAATATTTCGAACGGCAATACAAGGTTGTTAAAGAAAATCAATCCTTTAATGATTTTGAAACATAAATAGATTTGCAAGAACTTAATGGGATTAACATGGGTCGCATTTTACATTCTGACAAAGCTCGTGCTAACTTTTGCTTTACACATCAGTAAGGAAGTGAAAGAAGAAAAAATTTGTAAGTGAAATTATTGAGAATGAGACAAAAAATTGGTCTGATAATTGATGAAACCCACTTCCTTAAGTAATAAGTCGAGTTTTATTGTATACGTCCGGTGTGTCTTTGAAAAAAAAAAAAAACTGGTATGTGTGGCTCCACTAACGTATTTCTGAATCTGGTAGAACTTGGATGGGCGTTACCGTTAAAGAAGTATTTGATTCTATGAACTGCCTTTCATTCAAATGGGGTTATCTGAGCAGTTTTTAAGCGATAACTTGAGAAGCTTAACTTGTGATGGTGCTGCTACTATGCTCGGAAAAACACAAAGGAATTGGGGCATTATTTTGTCAGAAATTCCCTTCTATTATTGTCTGGCACTGTGCAAAACCACAGACTTGAGCTGTCAGTTTTCAGACGTTATTAAATCTGTTTCAGGAGTAAGCAGATTCAAATGCTTTATTGGATAAACTCTATGTTATCTATCACGCCTCACCAAATAACAGTAGGGAACTCCGTAACTGTGCGATTCTATTAGAGGCAGAAATTTTAAAAATTGGAAGAGTTTTTGAGCACCCGTTGGGGTCGCATCTAGTTTCAGGTCTGTCTCAGCTGTATGGGGTCCCTACGAGGCGTTAGTACAACACTTCAGAGAAAGCTTCAAATGATACAACTAGAGACAACAAAGATAAGAAGTTACTTTTTCTGGCCTCCTCAACAAAATCAACAGATACAAATTTCATATTAGACCTGGGTTTGATGGCTGACGCTTTACAAGAGCTTTCAGAACTAAGTGAAGCTTTACAGCATTGCAACCCAGATTTGAGCTATGCAAATAGAAAATTGCAAATCGTAGTTGCTTTATTCGAAGAAAGGAAAACAACTCCTGGTCTATACTCTAAAATGGCCCAAGAAGCAGTTGACAACTTGTTCTTTTTTCAGTGTTCCTCTCCAAACAAAATCTGGTCGAGTAAACGACCAACCGATGAACCCGGAAATATTTTACGGAGTACTAAAAACGTCTATTGAAGCGAGTCTGTTAAATGAAAAAGACACTAAGTTAAGCAGTAACTTTCAAAGTTATGGACACTAGAAACTGGCCTGAAGACATCCCAATAACGTTCGGAGAAAACGAAATGAGGGAACTTGCTTCCAGGTTTAAGCTTAATGAAAGGCAGTTAATAAAGGGTTTCAGAGAATATATCTACTCCAGAACGTTACCAGACAGCCTCTGTCGGCTCGAGCAATCGATCAACTCGGTTGCCATTTCATCAAGTGAATATGAAAGAGGGTTTTCTCAAATGAATTTAATAATAACACCTCTGAGATTGTTCACTCAAAATTACAACGGTTGTCTGGCCTGTTGTTTGTAAAAATAAATGGACCTCCTCTCCGGCTGTTTCAGCCAGAAAAGTACGTTGACACTTGGCTTGTTTCTGGACACCACTCAGTGCTAGCTGTCAAAAGTAAGAAGAGATCAAGAGAAAATAAATACGATGAAAACGAGTTAAAGTTTTGGACTATATTTAAAAACGAATCCGAATACAAAAAGTAACGCTGTATTGCTGTACTGCTATTTATGTTAATAAAAGAAGTTTGAGTTCTATAAAATCTTCTTGTTTCCTTTCAAGAACCTAATTCTTTTACAAAGGCAAAACACTGTTTTGTGGTGATGGAATAATATATAATAGAAGGGGGTGGGGGATAAGTCTCGGCAGGTTGTAGTTCCGGTACCTCAATTTCTAGAAATCGAGCACTGTATATCCTTAAGAAAGTATATATATATACTTTCTTAAGGATTAGTTGAACGAATCTTGAAATATATCGACGTGGAGTTTGGAGTATATATATATATATATATATATATATATATATATATATATATCTTACTCAATAAACATCTATTATGTAATACAATGAGATTCACACTAGGTCAAAATCGTGTTACCATCTCAAAGCCACCTACTTTAAAAATAACAGATATTTACATATTATTATGAAAATCTTTCCTACAACAACTCAAACATTATCTGTTTGTAATACTACTGTATTGTATACTAGTACTGTATAATAATATTATATGATAACATCTTTAGGTCAAACAAGTAACAGCAACACTGATGTTATAACGTACATATATATTAACTGTACCATATTTTCAAAAGTGATCATTTGTAATAAACAGAACTGGAACTGATTCCATAAGAAAACTAATTTAATTAATTTATGTGCTTGTTTGAAGTTTTAACTACAATATGACATTTAGTATTTATTTAATTACTATTAATAATTATTTAGTTTAAATTTGAATTATTACAATTTAGTAAACATTATTATTATAAGATCACAATTTTTCTATAATAGATTGTACAATATTACGTATATTGGAAACATTAATATCGTTAACGAGTACATATACAGATAAAAGTGTATGCTATTTTATCTTTGTTATCTTGCAGATGGTAAAGCTTCCATCAAGCTAGGTTTATACAAATTAGAACTGTTATCACTTTTGATTAGAGTTGTAAGAAATTCATGTAAGGCAAAAAGATATTCAGACAGAAAAGTAGACCTCGTAATGTTGCAGTTTTGAGAACCACACTACAAGTGGACAACATGTAAATGAGATTGTAGACTCTTGGAGCAATTTGGAAATTTTTAAAATATTACTAAATGTTAATTAAAACACTACTTTTTTCCAAATTGTTTGTTTTCTGGACGAGGCCTTTCGAAACCAAAAGGTTTTCATCTTCAGGCAACTCCACAAATAAATATTTACACATTGTTTGTTATAATTAATATTAAAATAACATATGGTGTAAAAATGTAAATACAAAAATTTTGGAATATTTCAGCCAGTATGAAAAATTAGATTTGACTAGATTTTAATTTTTGAATAAATTGAGAAGAAAGAAAATTGGAATTTTCAATAGGGCCCTCTTCATTGTTCATGAGTTTTCTTTATTTCTGTTTATGTATAGTGTTTTTCCCAAGCATTCAAGTTCATTGGTTTTGTTTATTTATTTTATTAATTTTAGATTTTTAATCGATGTTCTGTGTCCTGATTCAATGCAATGCTTGGCTACAGCAGATTTGTCAACTCTTCCATATTTTGTTGTGTGATAAATGCTCTTTAAATCGTGTTTTTTATTGTTCTTTTTGTTTGTCCAATATAAATTTTGTCACAGTCATTGGATCCAATTTCATAAATTCCCGATTTACTATCATTTGAAATTTTGTCCCTTAGGGTTTCCTAAAATTTGTGATAATTTGTTGCTTGTTCTGTGAGTGATACAAATAATAATACAAATAAAACTGTTTTTAAATACGCAATTATAAATATATTAAAAAGAAGATAAAACTCACATTAACTCAATTTTAATATTTCTGAATATATAATTGCGCTTATTTAACAAAGGGGTTTCTCTATGTTAAAAATCTGGAAGAATTCAGCTAACCTCTCACATCTCCTTTATTTGGGATAGTTTCCAAAATTCTAAGAAATAAAAAAGCTTAAAAATGAAGGTTTACAACAGGCGAGGTTTTTGAACGTCATAAATTGCATATTTATTATACAAGTTCTAAAAACGCTTTTAAGTGAATTGTTTATGCTGAAAACATAGAAATCCATCCGATCGACATATAGCGAGAAGATGAACGGTTTTCGTTCACATGTGTAATATCTACAAAAGGGCGGAATATTACAGTAATGGACCGTGGGAGAATGGGGCAGAGAAAGCTATCTTTCCAATAAGTCTAACCTGGACCCTCGGAACATTATTTTTGTGAACGATAATAAACTGTAACTAACTTCTTCATTATTTTATTGTGGGGGCGTGAATATTTAAATTATGTTGAAACATGCTGTAAAAAATTAGTTTAATCGTACAACTCAAGTTTGCGAGTAGTGTATGAATCGTTTTTTTTCGTGAGTATGCTTAGTATGCGTTGCTTTAAAATTCTAAAGGAAATATGTAAAAAACATAAAGTTATAATATTTCATTACATCAAAAATATAACGGCTGCTTTTTTACTCATATTGTCTTATATTTTTGACTATCCCCAGTTTTTATACCGCGGTTTTTATTCATAGAATTATGTCGAACGATGTAAATCCTTGCTTCAAAATGTTCACAAATTCTTTTCTTCTTTCCAAATTACAAATATATTTTTGTTTATGTATTATATCTTAGTTAGCGTATACAACGTACGATTGCTAGAGGCTGAATATTCTGTCACGTGATTTAAAACTCATTGGCAACGTTTGTAAAACACATATTATCCACTGTTTAAGATATTCTATCTCAAAATAATTAATGAGTTTCGAAATATTTGTCTTGTATTTTACGTAATTACTTAACGTAACTTTACCTAAAAATATTGTTAACTATTAAACTAGTTTTAAACATTTATTTTAATTATACATTTACATTGTTTGGGAATCAAATAGAGTTTTCTTGCAGGTTATCAATTAATGATTATAAATATTTCTTATTAATAACCTCGTACCTTATTACAGATCCACGCCATACATAATTTTACGACACAATCGTTCAAGTTAATTCGATAAAACAGTGGAACGAAAACATCGTGGACTAATGTTGTACATTTTTCGAGAAACTAATACATATATAATACAAGTGAAGCCATGAAGATAGATCGGAAATAGATTGACATTTAGTGACTAATCGAGAAAGTAAACGTCGCGTCGGGTTGGATAGACTTGACAAACGGGAAATTGAACAACGGCCACCCACCAGTTGGGCAGTTCGTGTTATCTAAAGCCATACACTAACATGAACAACTCCCCCAGGCCTGCTGTATGCCGTATCTCCCTTTGGACTGCAGTTTTATAGACTTTTTGCTAGAGTTTACAGATTAACTACCACTTTTGAGGCTGTATTTCGACCAAGGCAATCCGACTGCGCAATAAATAAGGTCATTTTACACTCTGGTTGCATACACACAATGTTTTTGTGTTTCCTATCGTTTAGTTGTTTTAATATTCTCTCTTGTTTAACGATTAAATGAAGTTTATCCACTTAATATTTTGTTTATGAACTTATTCCTCAATTCATTATTGATAACTAAAGTATGGTAAATCCACATCATCTCATTAGGCAAGCAATCATAGCTGTACTAGTATAGGATGTTTCTTATATGTGTAATTAATTGTGCCTTATATACAAGGTACGGGTTACTCCACAGCCCATATCGTGTAACGGGCTTTGTTGGAATCTATTGCTCATTTAAATCTCAAGATACGCTTTTGGATAAACAAAAAACGGGCAATTGTGTAAAAGATGAATTTTCGCACCCTCTCGCAGACAAGAGGCGGAAATCCGCCATCATACTGACGTCACTGCAGCAGTGAACTAACTCTTGTTTAATAAATAATTATTCAAACTTATGTTGACACGTTACGTGTAAGTTTTAAAGCTTACCGGTGAAATCGTTCTGGAAAAAGCCCTGCCTGATATAAATGCTCTGCCACGAGTTGACTATGTAGAAATGGCCTTGTATGCAAAATTTTAATTAATAGCTTTATTTGTTCCTGAGATATTTAGCGGAAAACTTAGACACAGGCAGGTAAATACATAAACATGCAGAAGAGGTGTTTGCTATAGAAGAGAGTTTTTCCTGTAATGGCAGCTAAGCGAAATATACAAATTTTAAAATTATTTTCTCAATTCATTTCTGAGATATAACTTGAAGATACAGGCATTGATAAGGTTCAAATCATAACTCATGGGGGAAATCCATCATCATTGAACTCGGTCTCTTTTTGTATACACAAATAAATCGATTTGACGGAGGATTGTAGAATGCAATTGATTGTAACGAAAGCCTTTCCAATGTATCAAACATATATTACATAATAAGAGAGGATATTTATGACCTCTTTCTGATTAAAATTGGTTTTTTTATATCTTTTCTTTTTTCAATGTTTACTTATTATAAGACCTTACAAATGAATCATTAAATAAGTTTTCCAAGCACTAATATCGTGAACGGCTGGAGTAATCTGGCTAATTCCATTTGTTTTAATATTACTTGCTCTTCGCGGAAGAAGGTTTAAAATAAAAATAAAGATCAAGAAAATTTGCCTTAATATGGAAAAACTGTAATATTTATGTGTTACAATAAAAATTCAGCTGACGTTAAAAAGCGTTAGCACTTTATGGTAAAGTTCATCGGAGATTATGAAACATTTGTTGTTTATATTTAAATTTGAGTTAATAATTAGCATACAGTGCTAGATCAGTAACGTAATAATGCAGATAGCCAAACACAAAGTTACTACAAACAATTTAAAAGAATGATGTATTTACTCATTGGGAAATACTATATAAAACACTCGTACGAAATCCACCTTTCTGAGAAGGTTTGAAATGTAATTCATACGAACTAAATATGCTCTTAAACGCTCAAAAACTTCAGAGTCAGTCACGATTCCCTTAAACCCCTGATCCTCCTAATCATTAACACATCATTAACATAATCGTCAGGAAATAATGTGTTCCTGATGAATGCCTACTTACGTTTGAAAAAATGGCTTAAAATATACTAAAAAATACTACTTAGCAAGTTAAAACGTAAAAATACAAATTCCTGTTAACAAATATGCAAAAATAAATGTGAAAGTAAGTTCTCAAACCTACGTCAGATTAATTTCTTGAGTTGAACTCTAATCCAAGATATAAAAAAAATATGCGCTACTGGCAAGAATTCGAATGCTGCTCAAGCAAATATTGTAAAATCTCATTGGCAACTAAAAGATTCAATATCAGAAAATGAAAATAAATTTAAAAGTATGTTAATAATTTGTGAAGTTATTGACAATATTGATGTTTCCAGCAATGACAATTAATAATACAGATATAGGGTTCCCATTCTTTTATAATGTGTTGTCTAAAAGAGTGAATGCAATAATTGAGTATTGTAATAAAATTACTTTTTAAGTCAAATTAAATATTGTCAAACGATAAAAAGTGCTATATTTTTAAGTGTTGATGGTAAATAATATGACATTCCCGCTAGTTCGTTGGAAGTACTGCCTTATCTCCCACAATACCCTTTTATTGGTCCCTGGCGGTCACGTGGTGCTTTATTACTCTGTTGGGAAAAGGGAAGGTGAATAGTTCTGGAAAATACTGCGATGAATTTACAAAACATTATATCTTGATTAACTATTTATTAATGAGAATCATATTTTTTTCACTCAGTGTCGTAAATAATAAAATTACACCAAATTTCAATCTTATTTCAAAACTACTCACAAGTATTTATAAAAGAAGTTGCCATAAATGGTTATACTATTAAACCATTTTATATTATGTTTTGTTATGCCATACCCCTAAAAATTGTTTCAGTACATACTTATTTATATTCCATGCACTTTTTGATTCATAGTGTAATTTTAATTTCCAACAGTACATTAAATTAACAGTTAATTTACTGACCGCAGCACTAATAACTGAATCAGTTACATTGTTTCAAAAATTAATTCATTAATAGAATTCATTTTAAATATAAACACTAATCCGAATCTACATATTACGTAAATAAAGTTTCACTTTAGTAAATAACTAACTCAATCAAATCCATTAAACTATTTTATTCTATTAAGTACTTAATAAAAAATATATAAAATTAATTTGAGGTTGAATACATTTCTACTATCTAGATATATATTGTATACTATTTTGTTAAAAGTAGTTCAATCTACCTAATGAAAATGGATATAGAAAATGAAACAGAAACGTTGTACAAAAGTATTATAGCAGCTAGAGTAGTTCCACCAATCACGGATGTAACAAAGGGAACAATAATAATGTTTCCACCTTACATAGGTATCATGAAATGTGTCTACGTTTGTATATAGCAGCTAGAGTAGTTCCACCAATCACGGATGTAACAAAGGGAACAATAATAATGTTTCCACCTTACATAGGTATCATGAAATGTGTCTACGTTTGTATATAGCAGCTAGAGTAGTTCCACCAATCACGGATGTAACAAAGGGAACAATAATAATGTTTCCACCTTACATAGGTATCATGAAATGTGTCTACGTTTGTATATAGCAGCTAGAGTAGTTCCACCAATCACGGATGTAACAAAGGGAACAATAATAATGTTTCCACCTTACATAGGTATCATGAAATGTGTCTACGTTTGTATATAGCAGCTAGAGTAGTTCCACCAATCACGGATGTAACAAAGGGAACAATAATAATGTTTCCACCTTACATAGGTATCATGAAATGTGTCTACGTTTGTATATAGCAGCTAGAGTAGTTCCACCAATCACGGATGTAACAAAGGGAACAATAATAATGTTTCCACCTTACATAGGTATCATGAAATGTGTCTACGTTTGTATATAGCAGCTAGAGTAGTTCCACCAATCACGGATGTAACAAAGGGAACAATAATAATGTTTCCACCTTACATAGGTATCATGAAATGTGTCTACGTTTGTATATAGCAGCTAGAGTAGTTCCACCAATCACGGATGTAACAAAGGGAACAATAATAATGTTTCCACCTTACATAGGTATCATGAAATGTGTCTACGTTTGTATATAGCAGCTAGAGTAGTTCCACCAATCACGGATGTAACAAAGGGAACAATAATAATGTTTCCACCTTATATAGGTATCATGAAATGTGTCTACGTTTGTATATAGCAGCTAGATTAGTTCCACCAATCACGGATGTAACAAAGGGATCAATAATAATGTTTTCACCTTACATAGGTATCATGAAATGTGTCTACGTTTGTATATAGCAGCTAGAGTAGTTCCACCAATCACGGATGTAACAAAGGGAACAATAATAATGTTTCCACCTTACATATGTATCATGAAATGTGTCTACGTTTGTATATAGCAGCTAGAGTAGTTCCACCAATCACGGATGTAACAAAGGGAACAATAATAATGTTTCCACCTTACATATGTATCATGAAATGTGTCTACGTTTGTATATAGCAGCTAGAGTAGTTCCACCAATCACGGATGTAACAAAGGGAATAATAATAATGTTTCCACCTTACATAGGTATCATGAAATGTGTCTACGTTTGTATATACGTCCATACGTATATCTAGATATTTTTACTTAGTGCATAATAGCCAAGAAAAATGGTTTGTAGGTATACTAAAATAAAGAATCTATAACCCATATTTTGTATTCTTTTAAAATCCATTGTTAGAACATAATTCTAATAAATAAACTATGAATTCAAAATAAGAATCCCTAAAAGTATATGTGGTATGGCTTTCCGACCCGTAAATACAATATGAAACTTGCAAAATATGAGCTGTAATTTCTGGTAATTATGATTCATTAAGGTAATAGAACACGAAACCATGTGTAGATTGACAGGTTTCGCTAGTTTAGGGGTTGGGGGCGGTATCCCAAGTGCCTTAGAGTGCGAGTAGGTTTATTTAATTTTTAATTGAAAATTTAAGCTTATAGCTCATTTTGATCTCGTGATATCCCCAAGAATAATAAGCTTCACTAATGCTCAGCCATAATAATAAACAGAAAATCCATTCTCTCCCAGTTTTACCTTTTAGAAATTAAGTTTCGTCTGAGTTTCAAGCCTGAAACTCAAAGTAGAAATTGAAATAATCACCTGAATTGTACATTTACTAACGCTCACCGGATATGCACCAGCATGGAAAATGGATCAAGACCATAGCCATTTTATTCCCGAGGTATCGTTTGAAATGCTGACAAACAGAGTGACAGACAGAGAGAAGAAAAATTTTACCTGCCCACTCAGTGTTATGAAAAGCATGCATAATTGTATGCAGGATGTCCATTTGAAAATGTGTTAAAATTGGTTTTTTCACGATGACCAAACTTACAGAAAAGTTTATACGAGAAATTTATAAAAATGTTAACTGACATTGTATCAACCCTCCCCTCCTGTTATAGTCTTCGGTAAAGCTAAGGAATTAAAATCAAAAATAATTATTTTTGTCTGAAAACCTGTAGAGTCTCTCGGGAAGGGGTGTAAAACATGCAATAAGCCCATTGCTTGATACACTACATAAAATTAAATAAACGTATAAATTGTTATTTGTATTGATTTTTAATTTCCGTTGGACACTTGAGCAGGACTTTCATGCTATTTGAAATTTATTTGTCATTATTACTTTTGCACGATTAATTTGTAATTGCTTTCATTACCTACAAAACAAGCATTACCTACAGCATGAGTCTCACAGTGTTTATATCTTCGATCAATTTTTATTTTTTTATAAGCCTGAGTGTACTTTGAACATTTTATTTCACCTGACTTAAAATTTGGTGCAAGAAAAATATTTCTAAAGATTAAACTTTTTATAAATCCCAAACGTCCTGTGTTTTGTCTTTTGCTAGTAACTTAATAAAAAGTAAAAAAATTATATTTGTGGTATGCGGGAAGTAATTATGAGTAACATAATGACACGAAAGTGTGTGTGTGTGTGTGTGTGTGTGTGTGTGTTTGTGTGTGTGTGAGACACATTTTCTAGGCTTGTATGTAACTAGGAGGAAAACCGAAGTAGTTAATTTTCCTCAAGGGAAATGTATTTTTGCTCGCAATGCATGTAATACACGGACATTTCTATTTTATAAGAGGCTACTGCACGGAAACTCTGCCTAGATGTAGTCAGAATCTTATTTTGTAGACAAACAGGCCAAATTATATCTTCATTGGTTCCTTAATAAACACTGCTCCACATGATGTCTTTTTGTCATCTATAGGTCATAGGTTACGTGTGATATGTTAGCAGTTAAAACACTATAACATACAACAAATATGACAATCTTTCATAGATAATAAATATCTATTAATATCAATTTTAAGTTTTGGTAAAATAATTTATTTGTGATTTGCACGAAGTTCTCTTACATGCAGATATTTTATACAATTATGCAGTGATCTCAAAACATATCTGATACTGCCAATACAGTTTAAAAGCTTCTGGTTCTATTTACTTACGTAGTGTAATAGGCTTGTGAGTGTTATCTAGTAGAATATACTTATTATCTAGAGTGTGATATGTATATGATACAAGGAGATGTAAATACAAGTCGTTGTGAAAATCTTGTAATGATAGCAATAAATAAAACTCCATACTTCACAAACTTATATAAACTATAATATTCATTATCTAATATCCTTGAAAGAATGTATGCTTAAATAATTTCTTAAAGAAACAAGTGTGTCCTGTGAAAATTTTTAAGTCTATATTCTTTGATTACGAGTATTCTACAATAAGTTATTTGTAATTTACGGTTATATTGGATATCAAATAATCTGCATATAACATTTAACATTTTATAAAATTTGTGTTTTAAACAGAAGAAAATCCAATTGAATATTATTGGTATTGTAAATTTATTATAATACACTAAAAATATGACGTAGATCACAACTAAACAGTAGTGAATAGATCCCCCATAAACTTCATAATAAAAACGAAACAACGAGACCTTATAGACAACACAAGTTTAAACGCATAACGCATTATAAGTGACGTCATGAACTTTTACTTTGCACTAATTACTTATTAAGAAAAACTCATTTCACAGAGAGAGGCAATGAATCACGTTTCTCGCAATCAGCAAGGCCTATGGTATCATTTTTACCTTTAAAAACTATAAAACATTAGCACATATGATGGTAATGTAACAAATGTTGGATATTTAATTAAACACAATGATTGTTTGATCTTTCTAAAGTTACCAAGACGTATTATTTAATAAACATATCAAATTTATTCGATAATTCATCTTATGGAATTTTCCGATGTAAATTCATTGCTTGAAGTTAGTTTTATCCAGTTATGTGATATAGTTTGTTTATTTCAACCTAGTTTGCAATTATGAGTTAGATTAAGTTAGAAGTTAAGTTTTTAATTATTTATGAGAAGATTAAGTTAAATAATAGTTAGAAGAAGAGATCAGATTGCAGATCTCAAAACGTAGTGTTCCTGATTTTTTGTATCACTAAACAATAGCAAATTTCCGGAAAATTCAGTTTCCTGCGACGTAACGTTATAAAAAAGGATATATAAATATTGAAAAATATTGAATAAGTAAACAAAAAAGAACTAAAATACCAAAAAGGAAATAGTATAGTTTCATAAAAGATCCATGAAACGTGGATACTCTTAAATTACTCATTAGGTACGTAATAACTAAAACGAACCCGTGGTTAAGATGAAGGCATTGTAACATACCTTCACTATACTAGAGGTGTAACATTTTAAATGTCTCTCAGTCAAAACACACGCACACACACACACACAAATATGTCCTATATGTTGTCATATTTATGGAACATTGACCAGCTCTTAATATTACTACTTCATTATTATTCAATTTATGAAGTAATGTAACTTAATAATATAACTTAAGCTAAAGATACACCAAACCACACGTCACGTAACAGCCTTAGCTGAGGTTTGCATGCGATGGTTTCGAACACAATTTTCATTTTGTTATGCTTATATGATAGCACGCGTCAATAAAAGAACCAATGACTGTGAGCCGTAAATCGCCAAGTGTGTGCTCCCAGTAATAAACTCACCCTCCCGTTGACTTCCCCTTGAAGGGCGCTTCATATAGGAGTTTAATGGGGAGGTGGGTGAGAGATCTTTTCATCCGATATTTTCACAATATTACGGGGGTGGCGAGTATCATCTTAATCAACAGCGTCGTCACCTGCTGGCCCAGGGCATCTGTCGACTACCCTCCCCTCGTCACATTCACCCCCTCCCCACCGCCACACACCGACACAATACACTCCGCTCTGACTGTCACACGTAATGTGTGAAGCCAGATGCCGCAGACCACTCGACCAATGTGTCTCTCCATTTTTATATCACTAAAATATCAGCTCATAGGTGTAATGTGATTGAAATGTTGACAATTCTCTCATAAAACTAATAATAATATTGTCTCTGTAAAGTTTAATTATATTTAGACGTACGAGTGTACTGATAGAGTTTAGCTAATTCTATTTGTAAAAATTCACTAAAATATCAGCTCATAGGTGTAATGTGATTGAAATGTTGACAATTCTCTCATAAAACTAATAATAATATTGTCTCTGTAAAGTTTAATTATATTTAGACGTACGAGTGTACTAAATAGAGTTTAGCTAATTCTATTTGTAAAAATTCACTAAAATATCAGCTCATAGGTGTAATGTGATTGAAATGTCGACAATTCTCTCATAAAAACTAATAATAATATTGTCTCTGTAAAGTTTAATTATATTTAGACGTACGAGTGTATTAATAGAGTTTAGCTAATTCTATTTGTAACAATTTAAATTCGATAACGGAAAAGTGTGATAACGATACCTTAAAATAGAATGGAATAACCTCTTAGTGTTATCCAAGTTTTTCATATAACAAAACATAGAAAAAAATAGAAGAGAATATTTTGGATTTGATGTGAAAAACCAAAAGTCAAAACAAACCGAGTTATTGAAGATTGGGTCCATCACATAAAATGTAACATTAGGCTTGTTGTGAGCTGTAAAATGTTTATGAGAGGCATGAATAGTTTGCTAAAGCCTTTACACATTTATATATAACACACTCGTATGATTAATAAACAACAGATTGTCGGACTAAGAATAGTTTTGAGCGAATATAACCCAGTGATAAGTTAATAATAAAGTAACACTAGGTATTGAAAATAAAGATTTATTTACCTTGGAAGATTACAAGAATCTGTTAGCCTTGCAAAAATTGGAAATTCTATGTATTTTACATAATGATAGCTCCTTAATCTACACTTTTTAAAAACCTGTTTAGGTAAAGTTATTATATTGCTTTGAATGTATACCATATATTATTTCTGCTATATGTTCAATAGCCAATGTTCTACTCGATTCACGTTTAGGTAAATCTTTAGTACTCTCTGATTCTCCTTGGAATATTTGCTAGTTTCGTGCATAAAGTATTTACTAATTGAAAACACTGTTAGATATCAACTTATTCTCATTTTGTGTTCCAGGTAATCGTGGATACCATACTCCAGAACGTACAAAGTTGTAAGTTACAATCCAACATTATCAAGTTCAGTTACTTATTTATTTATTTATTTATTTATTTCCCAACGGCAGCAGCCAATTTACAAATACAAGCATGGATAGTAGATACAGCGGAAAATAAAGTTAATACAAACAAATTAAAAATCTACATAAGTAATAAAATAGGTATCATACAAAGTTTGATAAAAAATAATTAGTATTCAAAGATGTAACAAGTAATAAATATCCAAAACATAACAAAAAATAAAAATTAACAAACAACAATAATTATTCAAGTATGGAGCGAACATAAATAAATTGTGCTAATAAATTAAAATATAATATATAACATTTAACAAAATAACAGTGAAATTAAATAAATACAACATATAATACAATGACCATGCACTTAACACAAATTAAAGCTAACTACTGTAGGTCTTAGTCACTAGTCCCTCACAGAGAGAAGAGAGAAGGGCCTGCCGGCGAACCTGGTGAAGTCCATCGAAGAACAGGTCACACCCAGACGCAACCTGATTTCCCAGGCGAATAAACCTTGCGAAAGGACTGTTGAAAGTCGAAGTTGGTTGAGTGGTATCTTCGACCCAGCAGATCTCGAGATCTTGTGTTAGCCGGAACTCTGAGGTCGATTTCAGCTAGGAGATCTGGGACAGTTCATGCGACCATTCACTATCTTCCAGAGAAAGACAACATCAGCCACGTCACGTCGCAGGGCAAGAGGTGACAAGTTTCAGATTGCTGGACAGTTTCCTCCACAGGCACATCAAGATAGGCAAAACCCAGCCGGACACCAATCAAGCGAAGAAAGAAAAACGCCTTTGTAGAGCTTCCAGTCTCGTCCTATTGCCAACAGTGTAAGGCGACCAAACGGGACTTGCATATTCCACAAGCTGTCTCACAAGGGAACAATACAGAGAGCGAAGAAGAGCAGAAGGGTTGTCGATGCCTCTGGAGAATTCTTGCTATGAAACCAAGCATCTTGTTTGCTTTGCTACTGATTGTGGTCTATATGTCCAGAAAATCCCATGTCGCTGGCAAATATAACGCCTAGGTCTTTTATACACTGGGACCGTGGAATGGATGTACCAGAAATGGAAGTATACGTATATGACTGGAGATTTGATGCGGTGATAAGTTATACAAGAGCACTTACTTGGATTTACAGACATGTTATTCCTGACACACCAATCCTCAATTCCGGAAAGGCTATTTTGTAATTTCTTGAGAGTCTTCTGGTGTAGACACAGCGATGAAAATCTTCAGGTCGTCAGCAAATTGTAAGGCCTTTACAGTTAATTTGTCTAGTAGGTCATTGACAAAGACATTGAAGAGGCAAGGTCCCAGCAAAGAACCTTGTGGAACTCCTGAAGAAGGTGAGAACTGAGTGGAAGTGGCGGAACCAATCCTCACGACCAGAGAACGTTTTTGAAGATAACTAGAAATCCATGACAAAAGAGGTTCAGCCACTCCGTTAACCCAGCAACTTAGACACAAGAATTGTGTGGTCGACCTTGTCGAAGGCTTTTGCCATATCGATGTAGGCTGTATCAACTTGGTAGTTCTTGCGAAAAGCAGACAAAACATATTCTTGAAAGAGCAGGAGGTTGGAGATACAGTAGACTTGCCCTTCATAAAACCATGTTGGGAAGGATGGATTATTTTGGATAGAAAAGGATTCAGTCTATCTACCACGATACTTTCAAAAACTTTGCCAATTGCCGGCAGAAGAATAGTGATTGGACGGTAGTTTCCGTATGTCGCTGGGATCATTTGCTTTATGTAAAGGAATGATGAAGCCCAACTTTAAAGAGCTAGGGAAGATTCCTTTGTTGAGTGATTTCATTGAACAACACTGCGAGGGGTTCAGCTAAGAAGAGATCGGCAGTGATGAAGCATAGATGGCGGTATATTGTCAATTCCAGCTCCCTTTGTAGTGTCCAGATTCTTAAGCTTGCTGAGAACTTCTTCTGTTGAGGTTGTTATGTCACAAAGAGAATCGAAGACGGGATAGCTAAAGCTAGGTGAAACTCGTAACGAGGGAGAGTAGACTGAGTTGAAATAACTGGAGAACAGCTGGCAAATGCCTGTTGTGTCACTGGCCACTTCATCATCTAAATGCAGACTAGATGGCATATCAGGAGTATTTCTTTGAGCTTTAACTAGTCCCCAGAAAGCTCGTGGATTAGAAGATATGTTTGATTGAAACATTGGACAAATTATCGAATGTTGGCATTCACGAGACAGCGACCTACAAGCATCCCTCAGCCTCGAGAACTCATAATAATGGGCAAGATTGAAACTTCCTCTTGAAACGTGCATGCGCAGCTTTCTTTTCGATAATGCATTTTTTTTTAGGTTCATTATTAAACCACCTAGGGAAGCGTGTGAGATACCAAATTTCTTCAACGGACTTGCATTCTTGACGATTTTCTCTAAGGAACTCTCCAGAATGTCGAACTTTTTCATCAATTGAGATCGGCTGGTGAATAAATCCCATATCTGCTTCCTGTAGGGCTGTAAAAGCAGCTGGGAGGGTCACATTTCCCCAAGTTGTAGCCGCTGTAGCTGTTTGTCACAAGTAGAGGGCATATAGCACTCAAGAGTAAGGGACAGAGGGAGGATGATGAATTTCAGGTTTAATCAACCAATCATTAGCCCTGCTAACTTGCACCTCACTATCAGAATGAAAGACCAAGTCCAATGTTACTACTCCTCTATGGTTTTTGAACATGATTTATCTGGAAGAGAGAGAGTGCAGAGAAGACATGTCACGGAGGTATTCGCTGCAATGTTGAGGGAGGCCAGATACAGGTAAATTGACATCGAAGTGAGGCAAGTTGAAGTCTCCAAAAATGAGTGTCTTCTTTGGGAAATTTGCCCAATTCGACTGTCTCAGTAACCACATCACAGAATTCACGGTAAACAGAAAGAGGACTTGAAGGGGGGATGTAGACACAGGCCAGAAGAAGATCAAAACCAAATCCTAATTTCACAAGGGTAAAGACGCTTTCGATGTTGAATCCAGAGTATAGTCGCTTAGACAAAAGCTTTCTTACGAACTGCAAGTAGGGTTCCTCCCACCAGAACTTTTTGTGACTTGTAGCAGCAGACCTATCACATCTATGAACAATGAAGTCAGTATCACCAACAACTTCGGAGTCGGGGATATCAGGAGAGAGATTTGTTTCACATAATAGAATAACATCCTCAAGGCATGCAGATAAAACTATTTTTTAACTCAATAAGCTTCGAACGAAGACCATTTAACATTTTGGCAGTAAACAATTCAGAGAAACATGCTAAACATGCTGCTGCTTACCGTTGGAATCTATTCGTTTTTTGGCACAATAGAAGGCGTTCCATTTTTTTATATCTAATCGTTTAGGGAAGTATCACCAGCATCCTGTTTGGACTTTAAGGTGGCACGAAGAGTCTCCAGATGTCTTTTTCTCTCGGGGAGTGCGGTCATGAGAGATTGATATTCCACGCATGCTATTAGGAACATCATTTTCCTTGAAGTTTTTGAAGATGTGAATAGCAGTGCCTTCAGACGGCATACAAAGCATGAGAGGACGATTTGTCCTTTTTTTTCCCAATCTAAAATGACGAACATCTGAATACTGAACATTAGATTTCAAATGAGCAAGAAAATCCTGGACAAAAACGGCATCCGCAGTTCTTGAGATTGTGTTTTGAATCGGGGATGGTTGTGTACAATAACATTTTTGGCACGTCGATTACGATCGTTGCATTCGGATAAAAACATCCTCAAAAAGCTGATCACACACCCGCTACCTGTTTATCCTTGATAGTGCTTATTTCAGATTCAACATAGGCTAAGCGAGGCTCAAGTTCCAGTAATTTGGAGGTCACCAATTCCAGGTCTTTTTTTATAAGTTGTAGTCCTTCTGAGAGTTCTGTTTTAGTGGCAAGGGAAGACAACTTAGAGAGAATGGTATCCAGCTTGGCATCTATTGGGCTTACCAGTGTCTTTTTACAGTCAGTTCTATGACAATACCATTTTGTATTGTTGTCGTTTGCTAAATCGTTGGTATTCAGATTTAGACATTTTCACACATTCTCTGTGAAACCATCTCTCCTCACACTCGGCATCACAGCACAAGCCTTCTTCTGTATCTAAGACTTTCTTTACGCAAACAGGACAGGAAGTAGACATAATTATAAAGAATGTACTGTATTTTATATTTCAAAACTATACTTTGTGAAATGCAACAATGAGAAAGCAAACAGCTCACAAATCAAGTAGCTACTCAGTTCACCACTGAAAGTGTGCTTTTTTATATCACCTAAATTGAATAATGTTGAAATAATGACTGGCAAACACTAAGCAATAATTTCAAAACATGAGTAAATTATGTATCATAAATAGAAAAGTAAGTTGATATTTGTCACGTTTGACTGACGAACTATGTTATAAAGCAGCGAGAAGCAACAAGGAACGAGATAATACACTCGTCAAACAACCATACCAAGCGAAGCGAATTTAAAATATACAGGCTACATGCATAAAATAACATGCCAGGCTCTTTGGGATTCAGTTAATTGAATTTTAGTGTCTATGACTTGCTGAGTGATTGATGACAGCTGGAGACCGTTTGCACTCTCAACGGTAAGTGAAATAGGGTTGCAAAAATTAATTAAATTATGCAAAGATTAAAACAATAGAATTTAAGAACTAATAGGTAGATGCACTCACTCTGGTTCAATTGATGATATAAATACAGTCTAAATACACCTGAGCACCAATAACAAAAGTATAAACAGTAAAGTAACTTGCACTAGTAAAATACGTTAGATTCCAAACTACTATCCAAAGACCAACCACTCTTTACTCGCCTCTTTCTTTGGGAATCTTGTATCTCCATGTCCGATACTACTTGACGGTCTGAAGTGCTTGTCAATTCACTCAAAGTTTTCAGAATCTTTTGGGAGTTCATAAAAAATATTAGAAGTAATTGTCTATATTGCTTAAAACTCGTTGAAATAATAAATATGTTTATTCCTAAGTATATAGTTTTTCCAAAAACACTACACTTTATGAAGGAAACAGGATTTTTCCGGACATTTGCCATCGTTAAGTGAAACAAAGAAAACAGTAACACTACGTTTTCGAGATCTGCAATCTGATCTCTTCTTCAGGTAAAGAACTAACCTAATACATAATTACAAACTAGGTTAAAAATAAACAAATCTTACTAAAGCGTTGTGGCACGCCTAAGTCTGGAATCACAACCTACACGTTGTATGTCAACTTCACTAACACTAAAGACATGCACTTAATACAAAACTATACAAAACACTAATCATTAAAACTAAACTACGGAATACAGGTCACAATACGTCTTCACTCGTCTACTAACCATCTACGACTGACCAGAGGGACTAGCCAATGGTACTCGTGACGGCTGGCTAAAACAAGATGGCGGAAATACAAGGGAAGGGGAACAGGAATGGGCCCTTTCGTTATTAATTGGTTCATGCGAGATGAACTTCTTAAAACCATATTGTTGACTCCGCATTGGTTTTATTACAAATATCCCGATCCGTTTGATACTTTTGGTTTTCCTCTTTAGTTCATTTTTTAGAATTGGCAACCAAAGCGGGCCTAATCTCGACTGATGGTTGACTGATTGGTTGGTCTGCCAATTTAATGTATGTTGCCTCAATTAATTTCCTTTTGAAGAAATGTGGTTCCCGATGTATTATGTGGGCTTCATCCCAATTCATATGATGGTCTTCGGACCAACAATGGTGTTGCAATTTTTGACTTTTTCTGTTGAAACCCTTTCTCGTGTTTTCCTTTGTGTTTCTTTTATCCTTTATGTTTAGTGGTCTTTTTGTCTCGCCTATGTATTCCCTATTTGCAGCTACATTTTAATACTGTAAACAACAGTTTTTGGAATCCTTGTGTGCCCATTTTTTGGGTTTTGTTTTTACGAGACTTTGTCTAAGAGTGTTGTGTGTTTTAAAACGCGGTTCTAATGTTGTACTTTCTACCTACACTTCTAATTTTTCTCCGATAATCCCGGCACATAAGGGATTGGACATAAACGCAAAATTTATCACAATTCTGTTTTTTCTGACTCAGGAATGATTCTTCTGGTTCGTTTTGCACTTATTAATTACTAATTGAAGGGTATCCATTGCTTCTGAGATCCGATTCAATTTTCTTAAATTCTTCTTTTAGTCCATCTTTATCTGAGCACAAGCTCTTTGCTCTATCAAACAACGAGTAGGCTACTCCTTCTTTGACAGATTTTTGATGGTTGGATTGATAATTTTAAAATATTTTCCTGTGTGTGTTATCTTTCGAAAAACAGTTGTCTTAAGGACAATCCCTATCTCTTAATACACACACATCCAAAAAGGGAAGCTTGTTTTGGACTTTCCACTTCCATTGTGAGGCGGATGGAAGGGAGAAATACTATTAATGTGATTCAAAAAATTATTTAATTTAATGTCTCCATGAGAAAAAAATAACAAAGGTATCATCCACATACCTCCACCAAATCTTCGGTTTGAACTGAGCTGAAGCCAAAGCTTTTCGCTCAAATTCCTCCATAAAGATATTGGCGAAAATAGGAGACAGTGGAGAACCCATTGCCATCCCCTCATCTTGACGGTAAATTTTACCCTCTAACTCAAAATAATTGCATTGAGTGCATAGTTCTAACAGTTCCATAATTACTGGCACGGGAAGTTTAGTTCTACTATCCTTTAATGTTTGGTCTTCTTTGAGACGTGATTTAATAATTCCGAGAGTTTTCCTGGAACTGGTACATTTGTAAATAGACTTTCGACATCAAAACTTACCAGTTTGTCAGTTTCAGTCAAACTTTAGGGATTTTGACTTCTCTACGAAATCCCTGGAATTTTTGATGAAAGAGTCAGTTTTTCCTACCAATGGTGTTAAGATGTCCAAGAGGACTTTAGACAATTCCCTGCAAGGTGAATCACGAGAACTAATGATGGGCCGGAGAGGGATGGTAGGTTTGTGGATTTTGGGAAGGCCATACATATGGGGGATTTTGGAGTGGTGAGGAGTTAATTTAGATCTAAATTTATCTGAAAAAAATTCTTTATGTTTTCTTAAGGTGTTTGCTACTTTACGTTCAAATGAATCAGTCGGGTCTTTATTTAAAACTGTATATTTGCCAGTATTTAAAGTTTCCGCAATCTTTTCTTTATACGCTACCGAGTCAAGTACCACAGTAGCGTTTGCCTTTGTCGGCAGGTAAGATTTTGACCGTGTCGTCTTTCCCAAGGATCGACCTGGCCTTTTTCTCCTCTATTGTCAAATTGGGTTTTTATGGGAGGAATTTTTTCTGAGTAAAAGACTGGCCTCACAGCGAAACCGGTCACCCTGTTCCTCAGGTAACTGTGAAACAGCCGACTCAATTCCAGCTACGAAATCCAGTGCCTTTACCGATTTTTGTGCCACAGAAAAGTTTAAAACCTTGGATAATACTGATATTTCCGCTTCATTCAGGATTTTTTGAAGAGAGATTGATTACATTTTTATTATTTGCATCCGTATTCACGTTGCCATCCTTAGGCAAATCACATTTTTTTTTTTTTTTTTTTTTAGGCCTAATTTTTTCCAGTTTGGAGATTTTCTTTTTCTTATCTGTTTCAGAAACTTTTTATACATCTATTTTGGATGCTTTCGAGAATGTTGTTGAATTCTGTACCGATCAGTGTTTTTATTCAGTTTTTTTACACTCAATACTATTTTGGAGGAGGTATCTTTCACGATGATGATATGCAATTCTTTCTTTAAGTAAAGATTTAGAAGCAGAAGACAAAATTTTACTGGCTTTCCTACTATGAAAAGGAGTTTTTAGAGTTAACCCTATAGGCATAAGGTCTTCAACCTTACATTTATGCAAGAAAGTTAAATGATTAATGTGTTTAGTTAATTTAAGATGCAAGCTCTCAAGGTCTTTGATTTGTTTACTGGTTCCGGGTCCGTACCGAGAATCAATTCTTTGTTTGAAGGTTAGTTTTGACGATGGAAGGATTGTGAAGGAAACAGGATTTTTCCGGACATTTGCCATCGTTAAGTGAAACAAGAAAACAGTAACACTACGTTTCGAGATCTGCAATCTGATCTCTTCTTCAGGTAAAGAAACTAACCTAATACATAATTACAAACTAGGTTAAATCTATTTTAAAGAAAATTTATTTATTTTTAAAAAAAATTCGTTTTGTTTCGTCCGGAACAGTTTTAAAACAATTGTACTCTTATCTTCGAAAAGAAAATTATGGTGATTTTTAACTGGTCCTCCTTGATTTATGTATTCCAAGTACAAAAATTATGTTTAATTAATTTGATAATACAAATCCTCTAAATAGTATTTATACCTAATAGAGGTCATACAAATGTAGGTTTCATTATTTTATGGTTTAAATTACAAATAATTTTCTTCCGAATCAAAACTAAGACAATTTACTTAAGATTCTTAAGAATGGTATTTTTAATATTATTAACTATCGAATATAGTTCTTGATAAAATAATATAATTGTACTTCTCCTGTCATGAAATCAACTTTTAAAATGGAATACGTAACTTTAAATTGTTTATACACGAAATAATCAATAATTTATTGAATCAAGAAAGGGCTTTTTATCCTAAAGTCCTATAAAAGGCCTATATAACCCAAACTATATCTGAATATACAAACCTAGGTTATTCTTCAATAAATTGAATTAGAACATTTATTTTTATATTCCTAATTCCATTTAAATCAAGGATACATTCAAGGGTTAATCGGTTGCTATTCACACTTTTTTTAGATATGTTATAAAGAGTGAGAAAATTGAATTTCATAAAAAGGAAATAATTTTGTTTGAGCTGTTTAATTTAGATGTTTGGTACTTGTAGATTTAGATTTAAGTTACATTTTATAAAGTTTTTATATAATGTAAACTATTTATTTAAAGTATAATGATACTGAAACGTTATGATCAGTCAGTTATTTAATATAATGTTAACTGACAATAAAATTACTGAGCTGTCAGTTGTCGGATTATCCAAATCTACAATTTGAAAGGTGTATAATGTATTTAGTGAGCCGGAAACTAACATTAGTATAACATTGAATTACAACGCTTCATGGCTGCTACACACCGTGAGAGGGCGCTATTGTGTGGGTCGGTGTTGCTGTTCTTTGAATAACATGAATAACGCTGTTGAGCCGGAAAGTCGACGTTGGGGGAGAGGGCGTAGGCCCTTCTAGGGCGTCACGCATGAGCGACCCTTCACGTTTTTCCGCGGTGTGCGCCGCGTCCAAACAATTTGACAGGTTTACTGGGCTTTGACATGTGTATTGTGAGCCGGTGTTTATTTAACATCAACATTCAATAAGTTTCTCTATTTAATAATTCACCGTTATGATTACTGGACAATATAGCCTTCAGGGACGTTAATAGATTCGTCAGTATCCCGTTCCGGATTTTAAGGGTGGAGTGGGCGTACACGTACTCGACAAAACGTTAACAAAGGCGAGGTGGTGACAGATAGGGAATAACTGTGGGACAAGCTCATTACAGCCGTTTGTGGACAAGCGTGACGGAAGGTCCGGCGTACCTGTGGACTATGACCAAAGACTATTTTCCAACCGCATTTCATTTCGTGTTCTCGTTTGCTTGTCCATTGTGTTAATATCTTGTACTAAAACATACGTTTACGCTTGTTGGTAAAGGTAAATGTTATTTTCCCAAATAAGTCAATTGGATTACGGGTATCTAATTCGTATTTTATAAGGAGGATTGTTCTAATTTTTACTTTTATATCAAATTACAATTTTAAGGCTATCAATATATATATATAGTAAACTCTCCTCGATTACAAGTGATGTCCAATGGAATATATTCCAGACTCATTATCCGCCGTTGAAATAGTTTAGATTTTCAATAATACCTTTTAAAGTTTAAAGACAAATTTATGGTTTCTTGAAAATCACCGAAAAAACAGTTTTAATGGATACTAAGTACTAAAACATTTCATTGCAACGTGATCTATTAAAAATTTAGAGTGAATAACTCCTGCCAATTTCAATAACACTTCAAGTATATTAGCTTCAGAATCACTGGATTACTAAGTTTTGTAGTAGTAGTCTTAGTGAAATCATGGAATTTTCAACACTATAAAACCGTTAAAAACCCCCAAACAAAACTGCGACTAGTTCTTATTCAAGATTTAGCGCATATAATAAAGCCTTTCTTTTGGTTCGTTGCCAATTAAACTTCAACGACAGCCGCCGTTGTAATTTCTTGATCGTTGGGCATTGTTGTCCCAAATCAAGAAAATGTATATTAATATATTTGTTATACATATAGTAATGGATATTTGGTGTAAATTGGACTTTTCGAGGCTAACGAACTAACCTAACCAATTTATTTATTTTGATATTGTTTATTTTAGGTTATAAGGCGGGGGACTTATGTGTCAAATATCAACATTTTAGGACACTTGGAAATGGTGGGATAAACCAAGCACATAGACTCTCCTTAGGTGGCTCTTAAACCCCATTTCAGCCCTGAAATGAGTAAATATATAGGTCTGCAATTGAAAATCCTTTTTTTTATAATTGAAAAAATAAGGTGGATGTTCATAAACTTTAAATTGTTTTGAATACGATTGGGGAAGGTGAAACAACAAAAATATCGTTCTGTTCTTTAGGTAGTGTCAAAACGATTTGCTCTATGGAAATTCGTGTTTTAATTTAAGAAAATTACTTTATTTTTAGTTTTAAAGCCCTACGCGGCGTGTTCTATTTCTTTGGTAGGGATATCGTGCGAAGATAAAAAAATATTATATCTAGGGGCGGAACCAATTATAAATCCCTCATGGATGTTTAATCAACCTTATGAAAATGGTTTTAATTTTTATTTTGAAAGCCATGAGGAACATTTTTTAGTACCATTAGAAAAGTTGTTGTACAAGAGAAATATATTTTGGGTTTACGCGATACTATTTTAAATCCCTACTGTTGAGGTTTAATTTTCTTTCGTGGAAAAGTCCTCTTTAAAAGGAGGCAAGACGTGAGAGTTTATACGTGGTGAGTTAAACGTCCCATTTTCCCTAGGAATGAATCTAGAACTAAGTTGTAAAAACATAATAAGATTTTGTCACCCTACAACGATTTATGACAATGATTTATTTTTTTCTAATTTGTCAATAATACATATATATTCCTAATTTCAAACTTCTGGTAATGTTGGGAAGTTTAGTGATTAGTTAATTAATTTAACTTATAATAGAAAAGAAGATATTATTTATAAATAAAAATGTGATGTGAACATTTTCAATGTGTTTAGTCAAAGTTTAATAATCGTTAATAGAAACTTAAAGTGATGACAAGTACGACATAGGGAAGGTATCCTGTATGCGCATATGTGTAACATATGAACGTTCATACATTGAAACTGTTTTTCATTATTTGCTATTAATTAACGTGTGTTCCACAACTACTAACTGAATTGTTATCAATGAAACCAGAGATGATTCAATTGACCTGCACCTCACCCGCGTAGATGCGCTGTGTACATTCCCTCATCTACCATGTAGGCCGGTGTAAATAGCTTGAAGAGTTCCTACAGAGAGAAAATGGTGGATACAACATATTTGAATCATTGTGGCGATAAAATAAACATTTCCACGTAGCAAATTGTTCTTTGGGACGTTTATTAAAAAAATTGTACGAAGGAGTTAAGTTAGGTTTTAGTTTTTATTATCGTTTCTTAAATAATATTTTCACTTACATTATACATATCTAACATAGTTGAAAATAGAATTGTTCAACCTGAAAAACACAGACATAGGTTATTTAATGGGTGAGTACTTTTAATTTTAGTTTTGTATTTATTTAATTGTCTTTCTCATTTCAAACGGACTTAAACAGATTCGTATATACAAAAGGAAAATGAACAATCATTAAAACAAATTTATAACCAGGAGAACTGCTAGAGGAGCCGATTTGGATGATTTGGGCTTTAAATATTTTTAGACGTTTTGGAGAAGAAGGTTTAAGAACCTTACTGTTGTTGAATGTTTAATTTACCTAACGACCAAATATTTGTTGTAGTTTAGTATACAAACGTGAGGTTAGAATCTAGCGACATGAATACTTCATCATTGATGTTCGTGTAAGGGTCAGGCAGGTATAGATAGACCTTACATCGTAAAACTATTGTTTGTAGTTAGTATACAACGTGAGTTAGAATGCCTTACGACCTGAATACTTCATCATTAATGATGTTCGTGTAGGGTCCGGCTAGGTATAGATAGACCTTACATCGAAACTATTGTTGTAGTTAGTATACAACGTGAGTTAGAAATCTACGACGATGAATACTTCATCATTAATGTTTCGTGTAGGGTCCGGCAGGTATAGATAGACTTTACATCGAAACTATTGTTGTAGTTAGTATACAAAACGTGAGTTAGAAAGCTACGACATGAATACTTTATCATTGATGTTCGTTGTAGGGGCCCGGCAAGGTATAGATAGAACCCCATTAACATCCGAAACTAGTGTGTTGTAGTTAGTATACAACGTGAGTTAGACCCCACCCCCCCCCCCCCCCACCCCCCCCCCCCCCCACCCCCCCCCCCCCCCACCCCCCCCCCCCCCCACCCCCCCCCCCCCCCACCCCCCCCCCCCCCCAAAATAGTGTTGTTAATTAAATAGTAATAAATTAATTGCATTGCGCTAGGTTATTTGCATTTCTCAAGCAATTTTTTAAATGCTATTCATAACTACTCTTATGTATAAAATGCGGCCTCTCTTGTTTTCAAGGGCGCAAGAAAAGGTTGTCATCGTACAAGTGAGCGGCTACTAGAGTGTTGTAGTCTGTAGTTATGGCCTCGTAAACTCAATGTTATATCCCGACTTCACCCATTGTTATGTATTTCACTACAAATACTGTATTTAACTATGGTAATAATATTTTTAAAGTTATATATAATGACAAACATTTCCTGGTATTACAACCCATGTGAATGCAGTAGAAATTTCCTTCATAAATTCAGGATTAAATTGGGACTGCCTAATAGTTTCTACTTTAAATACCAGTAAATGCTTGTAGAATTATAATTTCCTTTTTAATTAATCTATCTTTAGGATCACTATGTTAAAAAGAAATACTTTTGAATTTAAAACCCTCATTCAAAAACAGTTGAATTGCCTTATTCTGCCCAATAATGGTAACTAGAGACATTTATATATTTAATAAAATATAGAAATGTGTAGTATTAAGGTGAATATCATTCAATTATATATTTTAACTTCAGAAAAAAATCAGTTTTCTTGTTAAAATATGGTTACATCCACATTATCTTGTCAAACAAACTTGTTGGTTATTGATGTATTTGTCTGAATTTAAAATCTGAAATATACCTCGCAAACTATTTGCAAACAACACTTTATTTAAGTTGTTTTTGCTGCATAGTTACAAAATTGTAACATGCTTTGTTAGGATAAACTATGATGTCTATAATATCACAGCTCTGAACTACAAAACAAATCTAGGAACTGAAAAGACTACCACGAATCGTTAATAATTTGTTGACGTTGTACCAGGTCAAAGTTACCATTTTCTAACAATCGTAATATCATTGGATCAGTTGACTTATACAGTTTATCAGAATGAACTTTCTTGCTGGACTTTATGAAGAACTAATGAGAATAGCGTGATGGCCGACAATTAGAACAAAGCTCTGGATTGGCGAGTTTGCGTATTTTGAAGCGGCCGCACGAAACATAATTACTTACTTAATTACCGAGTTTCTCCGACAGACGATGGTAAATTAGTTGAATGGAAGAATATCATGGTCCAAACTTTGCCTCCATTAAAGCCGTGTTCCATTGCAATTCATAATATTTTAACAGGAAACAACAGAAGGCTTTCACAATACATACGTAATTAAAAAATATTGCAAGAATTTTAAATATTATTTGTTGATAATAAATGACAAGAAATGTAATTCATTCTAGAATATTTAGTGTAAATATCCAATAATTAATACAACTTGATACAATTCATTATCCGTTGTGCAATTTCTCACACGGTGTTGAACTTAAATATGAAGTGAAGTATGGAAATGAACTGTATTTTTACAACTTTCTTACTTTAATTAAAAAAATGACTGAATTTCAAAACTGCGCTTGAAATAAAAATGGTTTATCAAAACTTACAATTTAAAATTATTCTAAAGTGTTATTAATAAGTAAAGTTAACCAAAGTCACACTCTTTATTTCGTATGCTGATTGTGATAAAACTATTTAGGAATGCATAACTATTAATTATCTTTTTCCATATTGTTTATTTCCAACTTGTTTCTCGAAATACGCTACATAGTAAATAGCAAGTGATTATATTGTAATGCCATGAGAAATCTTACCATGGTTGTTATAAGATAAATCAGAATAATTTAAACTGAGAAGAAAGATTAAATAAAACTGACTGAAAATATTTGGCCGTCCTTCGTTGACAGTGTAGAGCAGTATTTAAAACAGAAATCAATATTATGGTTGTTGAAATTTCACTCTAAATCCAACTTATGATTGCAGAAAAGCATCAAGGACGTTGAGCGACATTGTAAAACAGAAACGGTAGAGTTATTTGTACGCATTAAAATATAAATGTATGCTTAATTATTTAATACTTTTGCCTGTTGTTTTTAAGAATGCATTTACATTTCATGGTAGTTTTATTGGGTTTCGATGTCGATATATTTTGGTTAGTTTTATTCCTGCAAAAATAATTTGTGTATGTTTCCCATTTTACTGTGTAAGTTCTGTGATGAGAATATGATGCTAGTTACAGTCCAGCGAGCGGTAATCTTCTTGTAGCCCGGACAGTATTGTCTAGGGATGGGGCCCTCTTTTTCACTCTCCAGTTTTCAATAACACCTCGGATATTGCGATGTTAAAGCTGAATTATTTTGTTATTGTAAATAATCCTAACGCTTCGCTCAACACTGAGCTTTTTTAAAACTATGTTACTGTTACTTCAAAGTTCAGCAGTAATGCTTACTTAAGTTGTAAAATTTTAGAGAGTATTTTAATATATTCTAAAGTATCGTAAAGGGGCGAAATAAATTTTAGACTTTTTGAAATAATTTGCTATGTTTAATTCATTTAAATCCCTGAATACAAAAGTCTTAAAAATTGTCATCCCTCCACGTGAGTTTGCAACCATTTAATGAATGAAAATGTTGTATTTTTTAATCAGTTCCGAATAAAAACAGCTGCAGATAAAAAAGTGAACTGTTTTAAATATATATGAATAGCACTTTTTACATTTTGTGGAGTGGTATTTGTTATTTTGCATTATGACTTAAGGAAATTAAGTTTTTAATTAGGTATGGTTTGAGAAAAATCAAGGTTATTTAATATTTGATCTTAAAATAATTATACTTTTTGTAAATAGCTTATATAAATATGGTACCATTAAAAATTTTGTATTAGAAATGTAGTTTTAGTCAATTAAAAATAGCATAAATTTTCTACTTTAAATGCCTGTAATTTAATTTCTAGTAATAAAAAATTACTTTTGTTTTACTTAGGGATGTTATTTGAATAATCTATGAGTTTAACAAACAAAATATTTTATAAACCCAATATCGATTTTACAAACTTATAATAATGACCGGAACTTATTTATTAATAGTTTAGTCGCAGTATATATCCAAATTTTTAAGATATATTTATATTTGGTGATTATCAAACTTTTGTTAATGGAAACGCAGTTGTAAACGTTTATGACTTGCCATTTATAGTTTATGATTCATAAATTGTGGTTGGAAATGACTTTTCAGTAGTTATATACCTACCCAAAGAAGTGAAACAAATGGTTGCTTGAAAAAAAATGCATTTTTGAAATGAAATAAAACTAAAATAAGTTTTGCTTAATTCCCAAAAAATCATAAAACATATACTATTAATTTGTAGAAATATGTTAATTTAGACGTAAAATAGTCATTTAGAATAATATAGAGGGTAGATAAGATCATCAACTTGAGGAATGTATATAGTTAACTAAAAATGTTCTAAACAAAAAATATGAAGGACAGAATTGCGGTAAGTAATCTTATTGAATTACAATAACCTAAGTATAGGACAGATGAATAACATTTATTTTTAGAATTCTCTGCTATTAATTTGACAGTAGAGTAGAATTGATACAGTTTTATCATTTTATTTTTAACATACGTGTTACATTGCTCAATTTCTTGTAAATAAAAAATTAAATTCTTTACTATGAACGATATTCACATAGCTGTGAGACTGTACAACACAGTTGAGAATTTGCCAACCTTTACAGGACGTAGAGTCCATTGAAGCTTACAACACTCTGGGGGGTAGTCCAGTGACACTGTGGAAAATTGATTTTGTTCTAGTAAAACAGTTTGTCACCCTCGACTTGATGTGGCCCTATTGGGTCGTACGTATGGCTCCCTTATCTGACATTCTTCTTTGTCCCTTTTCCTGGAATTGAGCAGAACTGAAAGGGACCACTGGCAACCGTACTCTTCACAGATCATTTCCGCAGTTCAGCATTACCTATTGTACAAATAGTAGAATGTAAAGTCTAAATAAAGAATATTACCAATTCTATAGCATATTATTGTTGAAGAGAGTGAATAGTGACAAGTTTTGATGTCAATCAATGAAAATCCATAGTGGACATCAAGCATTTTATCTGTGTACGTACAAATAAAGGTGCATGCAAGCTTAAAGCTTATAGCTCTATTAGTTTCTAGTTATTTTAAGGACAGTAAGGATTTGCTAAGGCTTAGTCCAATTCAATGAAACCTATCCAGCTATATGTTTCATATTTAAAAATATATTAACATGGAAATTTCAAATTAGCCGTCCTATTTTTTCATTATATTCTTATGAGGGTGAGGCTTTTCGAACGCTAAACGAATTACATTGACGAATATAAGCAATCAACTTGCTCTTATAAACATGAAATTGCATGCCAAATTTCAATCTAATGGCTCAAATCCTTTTTTATAGAAACCTTGAGGAAGACATTCAGACTGTGAATAAAATGACAGTCGGACTGTAGAAGTACTTTATCAGCTCCCTTAACAATAAAAATATGCAAAATACTATAAGATATGTAGTGGAAAGTTAGGCTTCATAACACGCAGGAAAATTCTGCCGATAATCAAGTCCTATCGTCAACCCCAATGCTGTCTGCATAGAAATTATGCATCATGCCATATTTCAAGTTAATAGCTCAATTAGTTCATGAGACGTCCTACCAGCTGGCAGACTGGCCAAACATATGACATTATGATATTATTAGTCCCCTGAGTAAACAGACCCTAACGCTCAGCCAATAACCAAAATTGTTTATGCCGTTTTCTAATTGTTGAAAGTAATGAAATTACTATTTATTACTATAAAAAACTTAGGGCATTATACGAATATAATAAATAAAACCCATTCTACGGCCAGAATAAATGTACTATAAATGTAATATTACAACAAACAATACAGAAAAAAATATAATGAACTAAAATAAACAAAATTAAGAATAACCTTGGAGATATCCAAATAGTTTTTGATATTGAAGTATAACATTTTAAAATTTTTAATTATAAATATAGAATTTAGATCTAATATATGATTTAGTCCACTGTTTCTACTTCACTCAAAAATCGTCTACTTTCAGGCATTATACATCACTTCTGATCTAAAGTATTTATAGCGCCTTAGCCCTACTTGTATTGCTGCCGCGATCAAGAAATACATAGTCTGAAAAAGACTTCTTCACTTTTTGATTGCTTGTACTCACAGTCATTATAATCTATTTGTGGTTTCTTATTTCAGCGGCGTATTGCTAATTTCTTTGTTACCTCTATCAAGACATACACACATGCATATTCGTACATACGATACATACGTTGGTTTAAACAATCTACGTGCTGCTATTATTACAATAGCCCTAGCCATACTTGTGGTCTCAGGTATTTCCGGTGCAATATAGGCGTTTTAATTGTTGCTTAAATCATGAAAGTATATCCATATTCATATCTGAGAAGGCTGCTTTAATCAAAAAGTGTTTACTTCTAGCCGTTATGGTCTAATTTTAATTTGCCCAATTTCAACTTATGTATTTTCGGTGCCTTAGCAGAGTTTGCATTTTTGCCCCGATCAAGAAAATATATACATTCATTGGTTTGAAAAGTCTTTATGGTCAAAAGCGTTTACTTCCGGTCATAGTAATCTACTTTCGACGCTGTAGTAGCAATTCCATTGTAAAGGCTAAAGCAATTAATTGTAACTTATTTCCGACATAACGTTGTTCTAGGGCGTATTAGCCTTAAGACTGTGATCCTGATTAAGAAAATATAAATATGCACACGTCTAAATCATAAATTCTTTGATTTACTAATTCCTCTTTCAAAAAGCGTATATGTACATTTAATATAATCTTACCTTCTAAGGTTTCTAAGTATTTTCGAGCTGTAGAGTAGCGTTTACCATTCAAGGAAATAAGTCTGGTAAGTCTGCTTTGGTCAAAAATGGATTACTTCCGGTAATTTGAATCTACTTCCCGTATTGAGGTAGCGTTTTCATTGTTGCTCAGATTAAGAAAAAATATAATTTGTGTTCTAAAAAAATCTCTATTGATCACTGAGCGACTACTTCAGCACATCAAAATATAATTTCGGCAATTTGAATGTGTATATGTTCCGGCTGAAAGTATTTTAGATACCAGTATTCTGTTGAGGGCATATTTTTTCCAAATTTCACATTTCTGAACAAATAGATGTCTAAAAAAATATAGTTTTTCTAGAGGATGCAACACAATTTAAAGCTCTATGGATCGATGGTTTTCATGACAAAAGTTTAATTTATCTGATGAGATCATAAGACACGTGTGTAAAATTTCATTAATTTGGAACATAAGAAAGTACAAACACCAATTATAGTTCTTCTAGTAGTTGCAACCCTTATGTATTATCTGATCTTTGTGAGAATGAATTTTACATGTATTTGAATTATGATGCATAAGTTTGCCAAATTTAAACTCTTTAAGATATCGGAAAGCTAACTTATTGCTTTTATTATATTCATTTTTCTTTATAGAAATTAATACTGTTCGTATTTTATTCATATCTTCGTATGATTTACACGAAATAATAACCACGTTTAGTATATCTCAACAGGTTTCATAATATTAGTTATAATTAAAATATTACTTATAGATTTGGGTATAATGTAAATTTCACTAATAACACGGCGATAATAGAAATAACACACATATAAGTACTGTGGCATTTTCTTTGAACCTTATTTTGTAAGTAAAATATATTGTTAACTATCGCTTAGTTTTTGTATCATACAAAACCTAATCTAGTTATTTCCTGATTGCTAGGACATCCTATCTCTTAAATAGCTAGAAAAACTTCATTCCTTTACGTGGATCTGTCTGTCTAACCTACGTCATCACGCGAACGAATTTTATTTTATACAGGTAACATGGAGTTCGGTGACATGTTACCTGTATAAAATAACATGGCAGGATATGTCTGGGCATTAGCGAACATCTTTACTTTTTTATTATAAATAACGATATTGCCAACTAGGATACCAAGGATTAAAGACATGTTGAAATAAATTCATTACTATCATATGTCATTTTTAGCAACTAACAACAACATATGTTTATACTTTATAACCTTTAATTATTACTGAGATTAGCCTAAATTTTAATTGTAAACCTAATAAACTTTTAAATGCTTATCATATATTTAATGAAGGTACGAAAATAATATTATTACAGAACTATAATAAAGCAGCTGTGTATGTTTGTGAGAAAACTCAATTCCAACAGTTCATATGTGCCGGCTGACACGGCAGGGCCGGAAGTAACACATGGCTGCTCTGATATCTCACATTAGCTCACGGATGGATATGCTGCACCTTCTATTCATGCTCTTCTTCCTGTAAAAACGAGATTCATGCATTTAAAATACTGTTGAAATAGTACTTTACACTTTAAATACGTCGCTACCTCTCTCACTTCATGTTTGATTCCTATTTGAATACTATATAAAGTACCCATATTACAGTTTAAAATTTGACTTTATTCTTCGTGCATTATACAATAACACTACTATCACAATAGTGCACGAAACATTTATTAACATCTAAGAAAGTTTTAAACTATCCTGAAACCAAAAGTTTTACTAAGGTATGACACTAACCTGTATGTAATAATCAGACATTTTAAGTGAATTTTCTATGTATTTCCTATGGTTTGTTGGAAATAAAATCTATCAATGTACAAGAGTTTTATCTTGAATACGACCGTAATTTAGCAAAAGTTTTATAAAATGCATATGATTGTTAATATAAATGAACGTTAGCTTGTTGTTAAAAACAATCTGAAAGATACTTCAAATTGTAAGCAAAATATGATGAGAAAACTAAAATACAACGCTTATGAATTATTAGTACATTTCATAAATATAAAGATAATAGAGTTTGTCTTTGCTATAGGTCTGTTAATACTATTATGTAGCATACAATGTGATCGTGGACAAAATTAATACATATAAATTATAGAAAACTAAAATAATTTTTAAACTAATTTAAATTTTTTTATAGATGATAAATTCTTTAACTTCCAAATAAATAGGTTTTTCATAATGAAGTTTTTGTTGTTTGAAAGTAGTTTTCTGTACAGTGTGAGCACAGGATATCGTAGATAAATTAATATCGTTGTATGTAGGGAAACGCAATTTAAATTTACTGATGATTTTCATGAAAGAAAAAAACACTTTATGACACATTTTGAGAAAGAGTAAAACTACCAAGCGAGGTTCAACTTTAGTATGGTACCTACTCTAGTTAGTAGTTTCTTTTTTACCCTTGGTAAAACTTCGATTCGTTTTCTTACAGGAATTGTTTGATAAATAGAGAGTTTTGTTTGGAATAAAGTTATAAGAATCATATCAGTAAGCACAGGTCTATTGGTGGCTATATTTTAATATAAATATCTGTATAGATCAGTTTTAAGTGTAAGTTTTTGGTATCGTTAAAGCATTTTTGTTAACCGCAGTACCGATAGGATGTAGTTCCAAGGATGTTCATTAGTTATAGATTTATTGAGAAACGAATATAATAACAGCTAATGTAATAATTTATTTATTTGCTAAAACCGTCAATTTTACGCGGTATTTAATATCTAGTAATAATTATTATATTATTATCTTAATAAATTTTAAGACTTGTAAATTTTTTATTTGCATAAAACTTCATTTTTTAGCGTATAAAAGTTATAAAATAAAAAAAGGATATCAGTTTAAACAAAGAGAAAGAGCGTGTATTAAGTAAGGGATGTTATTCATAAACAACTTTTGCTAATTACTTGAACACTTAACACACTTTATTACGTACTTTGCTCTGACTGAGAGTAAGGAAGCCGGAGTTAAGTGGTAATTTACATGCACTAAGCTCAGTTTTTATTGCTTCTAAGTAAGCATACAAATATTTAGAAGTAGTTGTCCGAGTGAAAAACTAAGTATATTATTGCTCTAATATTCTGTGTTTTTGAGATTTACACGCAGTTGATTACAATCGTAATTTTAACTTCACCATAACTTACAAAATGTGTTATATAATTACGCGCAATGTTGCAAAAAATCGCTAGAGCGTTAAATATATTATTATTTCAAAATATACACCTTCCTAACATTAAGCGATTTTATAAGCCTTAATTTATTGTTTTCTTTAAATATTTTGCCACATTTTTATTATTTTTGAGATTATATTTAACATCAAGCTTATAATAGCAGTTTTTATCAGAAACTAAATAAAGAATAAGGTAAAATAAAACACTTAAAAAATATAAAATAAACATAAAAAAGTATTTACCATGTACAATTTTGATATAATAGTCCTGAGAAGTAAGAAAGATGGCGATGTCTTTACTTTACTTGGTTTTGTTTAAATATTTTGTTACTTTTCACGTTACCTTAGAGATTATATTTAACATCAAGCTTTAATTTGTCATATATTTATAACGATCATGTTAATTTGATAAAATATCTTATAGGTATTACAGCTGTATTCACGATAACACTTATGTACATTGATAGCTTATATCAGGAACATACTATAACACAGCCTGTATATGAGATTCTTCTACAAATGTTTTATGAGTATTACATTTAGGTAGAGCAATGTAGATTTTGGATTCATTATGGGTAAAGCTTCTTAACATGTTAATAAAGCCTTCGTGCACTGTTATAATAGCTGTTTTATGATAAACCACACAAAAATTAAAAAAAAAACACTGTGACGTGTTCCCTGTTAGGTTTAAAATAATAGTAATTTTTAAAAATAGTCATCACCAAGTGAGAAAAATGCGATGACTTTAAAGTGTCAAATATTACTTAACATTTAGACTTATGAATTTAATAGAAAGAAGAATATGAATAGAAGGTGCAGCACATCCATCCGTGAGCTAATGTGAGATATCAGAGCAGCCATGTGTTACTTCCGGCCCTGAAACGTCAGCCGGCACATGTGACTTGGGACTGAGACTTCTCATAAACAAACACGTTTATATTTCCTTAATAACATCCATTTTTCAATCTCTGCTTATCAAGTTGAGTGGTTTTAACCTTTAATTACGAATTTAATTAAAATGTATCCATTGAAGTAAGCGAACTCTTGTAAATATATTGCTTTGAACTAGCGGTTCAAACTTCACAAGTACGAAATTACACATTACATATTTAAACGGTAACGTAATATTTGTACATTTAATTAATATGGATGGAAATTACCGTTTTATTATAATAATTCTTATAAAAACAAATTCATATTTTGAATACAAGTAGTAAATATTTTGTAGAACTATTTCGTATATATTTGGGAACAGGATTTATTATTTATAAACTGCTGAGGCTACTTTGGCTTTGTATAATACTCAAATATGTCTGATTAATCAGAGACTTTTCTTATTAATTACAGACATAACAGCATAGTTTTAAGAGCTTTTTGTTATGCAACAATATCAACGGGTGCATTTCTTTTTTTTAAGACGGCTTACCTGATGGTTTTTACTTACTCTTAATATGTATTCCTGGAACTTGTGTTATTATGTGGATTGTATAAAAGTTGTATACTCCTATGTGGACTAGTATATAACAACTAACGCATTGTTACGTGAATTAATCATGTCAGCTTTATTTTGTATAACAAAATATCCCAAAAAATAAATACCGTATCAATAAATTATAAAATATATAGTTAATAACGTAAAGATTAAATTTAAAGCAGTGTTTTCTTGATCAATAAATATTTTATTACTTGTAAATGTTAATTAAAAAAATACAATCTCTAACAACATGTAAACTGTTCATACCAGTGATTGTTATACAAACTAAATAGTCAATGACTATACAAGAAATATTTTTTCAAACTATTAGTCTAAAAGGGTCTCGTTTTATTTGTCGGCAAAACATAAAACGCCTTATATAAAACAAATAATAATTAAATTCAAGTAGATTACCTTATTTACCCATATAATGTGGTACTGACACCTAATATTTGCGCTATTGTTTGTTATACTTTAAATTTTTTAAATGTTCATAGTCAGTATCACTTTTACACTATTTTAGTCTAGTAGTTAAACTATATATTGATATTTAAACTTGAAGATTGTTCCATCCATATAATTTTTAATATATATATTTCAATATTTAAATAAATTATATTCAATGTTTTGAGAAGCTTAAATATTTTGTAAGGTAGCTAGTCAAACTGAACACTACTTAAAAATGTTCACTACCACAGCCTATACGACCTTACTGTCCCAGAGGTCCCCTCAATATCACTCAGTAGTCAAAATATTAAAATTTTCAGTTCATTTTAACATTATACTTTTCTCTATCTATCCATTATATAAAAATAAATAAATCATATTATTTTTCGAAATCTATATACTCATTGAAGTTTTACATAAAATATATGCGTATATATGAAAATTTGTCCTTTATATTTATTTCCCAACTAATTCAAGTTGTTACAAAGAGGAAGAAGGCTAGGAATAGTGTAGTACTGTATTCTAAATTCCACAAACTAATACAGTAGTTAAATAGTTTTTCAACTACTGACAGGAACTGGGATACCTGTTGAGCTTCAATGTAATTATCAAAGACTGTAAATAAATCTGTTCCCTCATGTCCATTTAAAGGAAGAAGTATAAAAAGAATGCCAATTGAGTGAGAGCCCTACGTACGAGCCAATAGGGCCACATCAAGTCGAGGGTGACAAACTCCTTTACTAGAACAAATCAATTTTCCACACTGTCCCCGAAACACCCCCCAGAGTGCTGTAAAGTTACGACTGACTCCACGTCCTGTAAGAGTGTACTTTCTAGATTTTGCTTTAAAGACTTACAACAATGAAAAATTGACTTAATACTAGCAGAAGTTATTTAACTTTTCAATTCACAACAAATAAGCAAACAAATACGAGTTCTATTTAATTTTTCGTTATAAAAAAATTCTTAATAGATATGTTTTGAAGTAGTTCATAAATTTATTTCTTTGGTTTAAAGTAAACAATTCTGAGCAATGCATTCTACTTCCAGTATATGGTATTTCAGATGATGTAGCAGTGTTTGTGTTGTTGCCGCTACCATGAAAATACACTCTTAAGTAGGTTTAAAAAGCTTACTTTTACTAAAGAATTTATTTATTGCTGTTTTAATGTACTTCCAGTCTAAAGTATTTTTGGTGCTGCTTTTGTATAGCTTAAAACACAAGTATAAAAAATGTACCCTATCTAGGACAGTGAGAAACTTGAAAAACAAATATATTTATTCTGAATATTGCAAACCATCTTCAACTCCTATGCATGCTTGATCTTTATGAAAATGATTTTTTCTATATAAGTTATGAGACATACGTGTACATAATTTCAAATTTACGTAGACGAACTATCCGCAGGATATCTAGAAAACGGTAATATATTTTGTGGACGTACAATTTCAAATGAAACTTCAATTTTACATTATAAATTTTAGTTTGACTATCATGGATGTTAATTTTTTGTATTTGATTGAGCCCCATTAAAAACATTTACGGGTGTGTCCACAGGTTACCTCAAGAATAAAATTCGCTTTAGAGTTGAAAATTGCCGTGCAGATTAAGCAAAGTCTGTTATATGACAAGTGGTCTAACTCTACCATTTATTATGTTACTCATAGTATTAACAAAGCCTAATATAAGATCGAATCGAAACATGCCTATTAATGAGTTTGATAGGGACATGTTATAAAATTCCACCCAATGGAACTGTTGGTTACAAAAAATTGTTTATTCACACGCAATTGAAATATTTTTTAAATAAGTTGGCAAGTTCCTTTGCAACTGTAAAATATTTTTTTTAACTGACAAAATTGTTTGTTGAAATTCTGTGATATTTAAACAGTGAGTTTTCTAAGCCTTGTTGCATGTAATTACTGCTGAAGTTCAATCCAATTTTCAAAAGGCGTTAATTAAAATTATATCACGAACGGAGAGCCTAAGCGCCTCTAGCTGCGTATTTATTGTTTACATTTAATAATTTTCCTCGAACTTGAACTTTCACCTCCAGAAGCGAACTTAATTTTAAGATCAATAAAACTAAGTTTCTCTTTAACACGCTAAAATTTTTCGTGCTTCAATGCCATCACAAACTAAAAGTATTTTTTAGCCTGAATCCTTTGTTAAGAACTAAAATGAAAAGTATACTAAGTTTTAAAGACTCAAGATGTTATATAAAATTGGGAAACCGTGATTATTAAATAATAATTATTAGTTTTATACACTAATTTAGATAACAATGATATTATAATTAAAGCTTTTAGCATGTTTTACAAATATAAAATTTGCTTAAGAATTTGCTATATAATTTTAGTTTTTGAAAGTAGGTAATTGTCTATACTCTATAATATTTAAAACTCAAAATTTCAACACACTTTTCACAATAACCGTAGTTCTTTTTAATTTGAACACTGGATGAGATCTTTTAATAATGGAGTCTTTCATCACGCCATCCTCTCTGTCGGTGTAATATTTTTATTAATATTTGGCCAATGTAAAGGGCTATATAAAGAACATTTATCCTTTATGATTTGTTTAGAAAAAAATATGTTCAGGCTAAAATAATTGTATATATTAAAATTAAATTCCTAAACTAGGTACCTACACAATACCATAAAACTAATAGGGTATGGGATGCATATGCATATTATTAGTTCCTTATATATAAATATGTAATATGTTTTAGATTAAATCATAAAACTTAATCTACAGGCCTGCAGTAATATACATTGGGAGTTGACGTATACACTCTGTTTACTTTTTGATGGATAAAGGATGGAACCATGAACATTTCACTGTTACAACTTTGCCCATTTCTCCGAAATGGGATTGGGGGGATAGCTCATATCCTTTAAACTTAAAGACACATTAAGTGGAAAATGTTTTTGACATTAAATTTAACAATAAGATATCTGTATTTTCCAATATTTCTTTTCATAATTATTGTATGTAATATTTTCAATTGAGTATTAATACAACAATAAACCATTACAAAATAATTCTTCTATATTATTATTGTAATTTAAACAAGTAGTGACAGTTATTTCTCAAAAATACTAAAAAAAATTTAATTGTGCGATTCAATACTTCTGTAAATCATGACCAATATTTTACTTTCGTACTTATAGTCATGATACATTTGCAAGGCTTCTAAAATAATATATTTTATTTTCATGCGAGGTATTTGTTAGAATACTGAATTCAAATTGGGGTTAATACACAGTGATGATACATTTACAAATTAGAGCATGTGCCTGCTGGATTCCATTCTATGAATTCACTGCAATTTTCAGTATGAAATTAGAGTTCATTATTTGAGTAAATAATCCATTTCTTTTACAAACATATTTAGATATCCATTTCTGCTTTCAGTTAAAATTACTGCACGTCGATCCAGATGTAATAGAAACGCAAAAATGTCTACATATCTGTCAGTACATAATAGTATTACCATATAAGATTAAACGCCTGTAGAGGATTGATTATTAATTATCCGAGTAAAGTTTGTTTAACTTTCAATGAGTTAATTTTGCTATGCTATCTTGCAAGTATTTTCCAACTTAGTAAACTTAACAATGTGATATGTCCAACATTAGATAAATATATAATTTGAGGAACTTTCATAATATAAGTATTCATTAAGGAAACTTTTTTTAATAATATTGCTTAATTTGAGTTTATAATCAGTTAGTCTTTCATAACTAGTGAAAATTTTCCCTCTATATGGATATTCAATGGAAATATATTGTGTAACATTTATTATTGGCAATAGATTATTGGAAAGGAAAACAGGTTTACAGACATTTGCATCACTAAAGCTGCAAAGATAGAAAACAACGTTTCGAGAATTGGAGCTATACCCTCTTCAGGTGCTAAAACACTTTAAAAAATAAAGTTAAGTATGTGCAAAATAATGAAAGTATATAATGAAGGACAACAGTTTATGAAAGTCGAGTCGAATGCTTAATGCATACACTAGTTGCTTCTAGATATATCATATCATAAATAATATGTAACTTAGGTAAAATATTTGTATACAGCCATATTTTCAGTGCAGAGAACATACAATAACGGTTTGTGCAGTCAAGTAACAAGTAAAGTGTAATCAACAAATGGAGACAACGCTGGGGTTCCCACTGCACATCTCGTAAATGTGTTCTAGAGTCCTTCTCTGAATTCCTATTGTAGAAGACATTTAAAACTCGTGAATATTTTCACGAAGTATGACCAGAGGATTGGAAACTAGTTATTTTATTTGAATAAAAAACATTTATTATTGAATAACAGTTGAAGCTAAGGGTAACCAATCTAAAAATAAGGGCACTGGCTATTTCTTATTGAATTAAATTAAACATGTGAATAATTAAATTTAGCAATATGTAAAATATAGCTGTATGTGTAAGTTTAAGAATGATATTATAGTTTTTTTTGAAAACTTTATAATGTTCTTTTAACGAGTTTGATCTGATACGATAACCATTATATATATAAAATTTAATATAACAAAATTTAAAAATATTTTTTAATTATGATTTTGCAGGATAGACATGTGTATAAAGTTTCAGGTTTCAACAATATATCCTAAAACTTGCATTATTAGTGTGTGTGTCATTTATTATGTAGGGTCTAATGCTTATTACAATTTAACCCAGAATAAAAATATGATGTCTAGGTAAGTCGAAAGAAAGTTTCACATTCTTCCGTTGTTTCTGGTTTCATCTATAATTGTGTTATTGCACATGCGTTATGAGTTTCGACTAATATTTTCATGTTCATATAATCGTAACAAATTTAAAAATTCTATAAACTGGAAGCCTACTAGTCAAAAATGCTAATCCTGTTACGATATAAATCATGTGTTGTACTCCTACATTGTAACATGTTGATAGGGGAAAACTTCAACTCATAATTTTGTTTTGATATTGATGAAGCCAAAATTTTGTGTTTACCCATACTAATATTTTACTTTGAATTTATGGAGGATAGATAAGTTTAATTAGTTTTCTGTAATCAGTGCTTTCATTGATGCAGATCTCCAGAGCAGAGTTGAAAAGTAAATCTCTAAGAGGACATGGACTCAATTGAAAATTTACTCTTGGGAGTGTTCCGGGGACAGCGTGGAAAATTGATTTCGTTCTAATAAAACAGTTTGTTACCATCGACTTGATATGACCCTATTGCCTCATAAATACGACACTTTCAACCCAAATTCCCCGTATTCTTCTGAAAATATATATATATGAGGAAACAGATTTATTGTCGGATTTAATAATATGTATAATTAAATCCGACATTGTCTTGCTAGGTGAAATACAATGTGTATTTATATATTGAGTGGTTTAGAATCCGAAATTTAATATTAATTTTCATTAATTTTACTACCTCTTAGAATTATAAAAATACTGCATTGTCTAAGTTTGGGTAAATCCTGCGTACTGTTCTTATTAAATACATATGATTTAATGAGGCATTTAAATATCTATCTCTATTTTCTTGAGGAGACAACGTATATAATTCAAACTAAAATCTTTGTATCTTATTTAAAAAGTTCATATGAAATTAATAAAAATATTAAAATGGCTTGTTAACATCTTTGTGCATATAATTTGTAAGATTAATTTATCACTTTGGACTAATGCTATAAGATATCACGCACAATATAATTCCTAAAGACATTTAATTAATTTTTCTTGAAGGTGATAAGTATAGTCTATGGGGACCGGTTTATACCTAATAGTGTATAAATACCTTAATGGCTTACTTTTTGTATTGTTATGGACAAATTTATTATTAAAGTACTTTTATAATTGCTGAGCGGAATGAATTTTTTCTCCCCCAAAGAAAAGTAAACATTCATTTGGGCTTGCGCACAATCTATAGATAAGACACATTCACAATAACGATAAAACAATCAATGTAATAGTAATGAACTATTACAAACTGAATCATTGTTATGTCTGACTTTAGCTAATCAAATTAATAAATAATATACAAGATGTTTTATATTTAATGGAGATCCTTATGAAAATATTCCAAAAAAGATCCTTCTAAAAACTATACAAATCAGGTGACAAAGCATCGAGTTGCTTCACAATGTCTACCAAAGGAATCACTTTATGTGTGAACCCATTCCGTGCATACAGCACCTAACGAACTTGTATTTAATAATGTGGCTTAACTAATATGGATACAATCGAGTTGTTACTTGAAATTATAATAACATATTTATAATAGTCTTTGAGACATTCCTTTGCTAAAGCGAATAACAAATGTAAGCACATTAAGGGTACTGCTGCACACCTGAGGCAACGAGGCAACAGGGATCATCCATACAAATAATCTCAAAATCCTTGATATCAATTGATATGATAGGTGGTGATAAACAAAGAGAATAATAACAAAAAATTATAATAATTATGTAATAAAAAGGATCTGCCAACGTAAATCCATGTACAAAAAGAGTATTTTAAACAAAAAACCTTGAATGAAAGGATGATCTTGATCAAAGTTTCCATCTTATCCAAAACGTTTTCTAAAATTTTTGTACTTGAGATAGATAATAGTAACAGGTCTGTAATTCCTAGTATAGTTACAGTCTCCGATTTAAATTAGCACTGTCACTGTCAGTGCCAGCTGACCGTCCAACCGGATCCAGCCACAGCGCTATTTAAGACCGTAAACGGGTGAAATTCCAAGAGCTCACCCTCATTTGACACAACCAGATATCAGACGATATAATATAAATTTCGGTAGCGCAGTCAATATTGCAATGGAACTTGTCAAGCTTGGATAGTACAATTTGAGAAATTACCACTAAATAATGCACAAACAATTACTTATCAATTGTTGCCTCATTTAAACTGGATATGACAGAAACTATGTTAATACTGTTACTCATATAAAATAATTTATATTTCATTATAGGATTGATTTATTTTGAACAACACATTTTGTGCTGTAGTATTGCTCCATTGATATTAATCCAACCAACCAGTGGTTAAAAGTTCTAATCTAGAAATTCTTGTATTAAAAAACTTATAATTATCTAAACAGTACTAAAGTAAAATGGGTGTCTTTGATTTCTATGCCATTTCATAGCTATAGATAAATGTTGTTGTTAACATTAAACAAGTTTTGGTTACATCCTAAAAAATAAGTATTGAAATGTTGATACCAATACTGCAAAAGCAATAAGCTGTAATATTAAACACACTTCTATGAAGTTTTCCCTTTTAAATTCGGTACATTTCCTGTTTATATTTCTTGTTGTCGTAAACTTACAGTATGCAATAACACGGTGTACTGTTGGAGATATCTGACAATAACAGAGCTCGTGTAGTCACGTCTCCTTGACAGTGAACTCACGTGTTATTTTGTCACGAGGCTAACAAGAATAGAGCTCATTTTGTATAAATTAAAAAATACACAACTAAATTTCATGTTTTAATGTCAAAAGACGTGGTAAGCATTTCTTACTTCTGCCCTGGTTAGTAATAACTATAGTTTTATCTTAAAATACCATTATTACCAAATGTATTTTAATTTATATAGCAATTAATTTAATTTTTTTTATTAAATTTAACCAATTTTTGTCTAATATGCAGAGAGAAGAATGTAATTGAAAATATATTGTTGGTACATTTATTTTGGCCGATTAATAGAAATATAAATAGCTAATTTATAAACCCACCAAATTTATCTAGCATTTATCGGGGACCAGGTAGTGGCAATCTCGCCCATGTAAAATTTACCTATTTAGGTACACTTTTCTCAAAAAACTAAAAGAGATATTGCAATGAAAATTTCACACTATTTTGTTTGTTGCTCTGTTAACAATAATAAGGATTTTAAAACATATATTTTTTACAACTTTTTTTATTGATTTTTGAATTTAAAACATTTTTTAAACATTTTTTTTTGCATAAAAGTGTTATAATTTTTTTTATTTTTCATTTTCATGTAATAATACATCTTATTATTGTTTATTGTGATAATACAAAGAATGTGTGCAAGTTTGTTCAAATTTGGTTCAATAGTTTCAAAATAATGGTACCAAATGACAAAAAAAACAAACTTTCGGAAAACCAATATTTAATTTTACTCTGCCCTAAAACTAGCAAATGTGTATAGGCCTACCTACTTGAACATAATTAGTGTGCACCATAGCCATAGGCTGGGTCATCTGGGTCTTCCTCATTCTCAAGTATTCTACGTTTCACTGTTTTTCTGACTTCTTTTGCTTTTTTTTTCTATATATTTCATGGCTTTTTCAGCTTCAAATATGCGGAGTTCATCTTGTCGCTTGAGTCCTACAACACAATTAGTTCCTGCTTGGCCACATAACTTATCAAGAACTTTTATCTTCCCAAGAGCTCCAACATTGTAACACAATATTGCATCTTGCACTCCAATTGTCAAAGTGGAAAGTCCAACAAAATTGTTTTTTTGGAAATCCTTGTCCAAATCATATTATTGAAGGACTCGTTTTGGTTTTGTTTTCTTTCCGTGAACACATTTTTTTAATAAATTTGTGTCTGCTAAGTCTTTATATATTGGTTTTATGTGCTCCATCACAGCAATTGGTAAATTGTTAGTGGGTGTAGGGGAAACATATCCTACTGATATGTGTATCAGCTCAGTGCGTTCCCGCACAAAAAAAATTAAAATTAATATGAATTAGTGCTTAGATTTGCATATATTTGGTATCAAATTGTTCAGAAAAAGATTGGCAACAATAATAAATAATAAAAAAAAAAAAATTAATTAAAATATTTCACTACCTGGTTCCCTTAGTAATCAAATTACGTACACCAATATACCAAAATATAGTGACAGTTATTTTGTTTGCATATAATTCCAAAACTAGCCATCAAACACTCGGTGAGTACAATATACATCGCATTACTCTCGTTAAGTAATAAGAACACCCAACACTGTGGTCCGTGATTAATGTGGAAACAGTAGACCAGCTGCTACAGTTGATTTATATATGATACAGATAACATCATGTTTTCTGATCTTCTTTCAGATGTGATATTTCTAAGCGATAAGTCAATTAAACATAGTGGTGAGTTACTATTTTGGACTCTATAACTTAGTATTGATTAACATCGAAATTTTATGATTACATACCTTTTTGTTGTAACTGGCATTCACTAACTTGGATTTCCGGTTCTAATTTTGATGTATTTAAAATTTTCTAAGTAGTATAAGTTAAGTCTATGCTTCATTCAAAATCTGCTTATCCAAAATACTTTTTCTAACATTTCAATTAGATCAAAACAAGATTTTAGTAGTCCATTACTTCTAAGGTTGGGAAATCACGAAATATTATATATTTTTTATTTTGGGCTGGTAAAAATGTTACAATTACAAGGCCATGGGAAAATAGCGCTTGTTTGTACATAGTCTCGTACGCATGTTCCCGTTCAGGATGACTGTCACAGACACCCCTTTGGTATTCATCAAACTATATTCTAGGCTGATGCCTCAGAGCTGACATACATGTTATCCTTCTGTAACTCGAGAATTAGAGAAAAGGTTAGAAAATCGTAGTGCTAGAAAGATAAACTGATAGGCAATCTTACAGAGGAGAAATGCTCATCTTTTTCGGCACAAAAATACAAAATTGATCAAGCGTACTAAGTGGTAGATTTCCACACTTATCGGTAACTCTCCATATTAAACATAAATCATATATACCTCATTCTTGTTTATGTGGAAGTTTAAATTTAAAGAATATTGATAAAATATATCATTAGAATTTAAAAAAGAGATTTTTCATAATTTTCAGTAAATTTCCATATTAAACATAAATCACAAATACCTAATTCTTGTTTATGTGGAAGTTTAAATTTAAAGAATATTGATCAAATATATCATTGGAATTTAAAAAAGAGATTTTCCATAATTTTCAGTAAATTTCCATATTAAACATAAATCACAAATACCTAATTCTTGTTTATGTGGAAGTTTAAATTTAAAGAATATTGATCATTAATTGAAATTAAAAAAAAAGATTTTTAATTATTTTCGGTTTCATGGTAGTTTTTTAATAATAAAACACAGGAAGGGTACTACTACAAGGCAAAAATGATCTGAAATTAAATCTTATATCATCGGCTTTCCACCCTATTATTTTATTTATTTTTATTATTTGATTAATCTACATGTGTTAATTTGACGTATTTTTATTTATTCCGTTATTTTTTCGTTGTTATCATGGTTATCCATAAGAGAAATGTAAAAATGTGTAAAAAACAACATGCACCGTCAAAGAACTTAATGTTTTGTAAATAGAAATTATACTTCTTGAAAAATCTTAAGTATATAGAGCACAATGTTTTAGAGATGTCAGGGGGATAGACAGACAGGCTGAAATAAAATGTGCGTAGCCTCTCCTGTAAAATTAATAAACTCCTCTTTTGACATATGTGCTTCAAAGTATATTAAGTTGTTACTCAGCTATGTTCACTTATTTCTTACTTCATACACTATATGTCATTAGTGTTAAGCTATAACATTAAAAAATTATACAGTTTTATAACCTGTATTAAATTATATTTATAATCGATTATTCTAGAAATATTTATGAAATTTGTCCCTTTTTTATGTTAAATAACAATCAATATATTACATTTATGTCTGGTGTGCAAATTAAAGAACAAAATAATCTAATAACTCAATTGTAGGTTGGATCACATAATGCTGAGGAGATAGGAACAAACAGAACAAACACTTGAAAGAAATATCCAAGCGAGGGAAACCCCTGCTTCAATGCCACTTTTACTCAATGAGCTCCTCGGGTAGGCTGACGGGTTTTCATAAAAGTAGCAACTTTCTATTCAGTGGCTGGCATTCAAGTCATTATGCTCTGCGTTTTTATTTTCTAAAGGTAAAGCGTAACGCAATGAATACGTGCTGGGATAATGGATGCACAGTTTTTCCAATATTTTTGTTGGTAGAAATTTTTGTATTACTCCTTGTTATATGGATATAACTAATTACTGCACAGTATAAGATTTCAGTAATATAATACGATAAGAAACATATTCATACCTCATTACATTCTATGTTTCGATTTTATTTCTAACGATGGAAGGATTGTGAAGGCAACAGGATTTTCTAACTAAGTAGGCTTTTCAATCTGAAGAAGAGATCGGATTGCAGATCGCGAAACGTAATGTTACTGATTTTTTTCACTGAACAAAGGCAAATGCCCGGAAAAATCATATTTTTTTCACAAGTTATTACAGTTTATAAATGTATTAGTTTTGAAACTTATAAAAAATGCAAAAGACCTACCATAGGTTATTATAAATTTTTTAATGTATGTTACAAAATGCATTCATAAACACATACAGGATTCTGTTAGAAAAATAAACTTGAGGTTTGAAGTAACACTTATACTAAATAATAGTAGAATAGTATTCGGAACTTGGAAAAACCGTATTTCAGTTGATATGTTTACAAGTAAATCTTTAATAATGTCTTATTATTTTATATGTTAGTGTGCAATATATTCATACTGTTCAATTATTTCAAAGATATTTTTGTAGTCTACATACTTAAACGCTTCAGTTATATGATTTTTTTAAATACTCTAAAAATAAAAATTTGTGTCTAGTATGTATATATGTATGTATATTTTCTATATTAAAAAACTTTATCATCTTATAAATAGTTTAAAAAATAAATTTTTTAATTAGTATAATATTTTACGACCTTATGGTTTGTGCTAAATAAGGTAGAGTAAAATCCATTTTGCAATTTTAATTTGAATATGCATCACTATATGTAGCATGACAGGCTTCGATAAGGTTCTGTGCAGGATTGCAAGCCTACCTTGTGCAGGATTGCAAGCCTACCTTGTGCAGGATTGCAAGCCTACCTTGTGCAGGATTGCAAGCCTACCTTGTGCAGGATTGCAAGCCTACCTTGTACAGGATTGCAAGCCTACCTTGTGCAGGATTGCAAGCCTACCTTGTGCAGGATTGCAAGCCTGCCTTGTACAGGATTGCAAGCCTACCTTGTGCAGGATTGCAAGCCTACCTTGTGCAGGATTGCAAGCCTACCTTGTGCAGGATTGCAAGCCTACCTTGTGCAGAATTGCAAGCCTACCTTGTGCAGGATTGCAAGCCTACCTTGTACAGGATTGCAAGCCTACCTTGTGCAGGATTGCAAGCCTACCTTGTGCAGGATTGCAAGCCTACCTTGTGCAGGATTGCAAGCCTACCTTGTGCAGGATTGCAAGCCTACCTTGTGCAGGATTGCAAGCCTACCTTGTACAGGATTGCAAGCCTACCTTGTGCAGAATTGCAAGCCTACCTTGTGCAGGATTGCAAGCCTACCTTGTGCAGAATTGTAAGCCAATTACATTCTCGAGATGACTTGTGACCAAATACGCACATATTCATACAGAAATAAAATGGTTACATCTCCCTTGCGGGCAAAAAAGAGACTACGTCAGCCTAATAAGTGATGCTCTTCAATGACGCTCAGCCCAAATTTTGTTGTTATATATTATTTTTCATAGAACCCGTTCTTGCCTGTGTAGAAATGTATATATTTTTAAGCAAATAGTATCACTGAACATATAGCGATTGCTTTGGATATGATATATTTATACTATTATTCAACAAGATATTTTTCATAAATCAAATCAAATCAAATATTTATTTGTTGTAAACATGTATAACAAAGTCAACTTAAAAGGTTACTTAACCTAACTTAAATAGTTAACAACTTCGTAAAATTCTGTTACATCGTATAAGCAGGTTGCAACTAGAAAGTTCTTTAGTTTTTGTCTAAATCTAGTGAGTGGCAGCTCTTAATACCTTCCGGCAAAACATTAAACATTTTTATGCCTTGGTATAGAAAACTCTTCTGAGTTGCAGAGTATCTGCATCGTTCACTTATAAGTTTATTTTTGTTTCTAGTTGCATAGTTATGGACCTCAGACATTGCAGGCAAAAGTGCCAAGTTCCTCTTAACAAACAAGAGTATGTGCTAAAAATATACATAGAAAGGCAATGAAAGGACACCTAACCTAATGAAGAGCTCTTTACAGTGGGCCTGCCAGTGTGGCATCACAACTCAGACGGATTGCTTTTTTTGTAGCACAAAAAGCTTCTGTACATATCCATGGTTTGCCCAGATTGAAGTTCCACAAGAGAGGTAGCTATGTATGTGGCCATAGTAAACACAGAGCAGAACACCAACAGAGACACTGCCTTTAAGTGCTCTGATCATGAAAATGCCTTTTGAAAGTTTGTTCGCAAAAACTGTCAATTTGCTGATGCCATTTAAGATTGCTCTGGACTGTGAACCCCAAGGAATTTTGAGTGGATTACTTCCCCCCGATTTCTAAGGCTGAAAGCAAGGTCCTGAGTTTTCCCGTCATTAAGGCTTAACTTATTTGCATTACACCAGTCATGAATGGGTTTAGTTTTGGCGTCGATTATGTAACCCACATTTTCTGCACTGTTACCCTGGACACACACTGCCAAATCGTCAGCAAATAGAAATGATTTTACTGAAATGAGCATTTAGGTTGTACGGCAGGTCATTAACATAGAGTATGAAAAGCAAGGATCCCAAAATGGACCCTTGTGGGACACCTTGTTTTACACTTAACTGTTTTGAGTAAGAGCCATTTAGGAATACGGATTGCCATCGATTGTTCAAATAAGATCTTAAGAACTGCACTACACTGTTGTGAAAAGAATAAAAATACATCTTATCCAGTAAAATATGATGCGACACTGTGTCAAAGGCCTTGGACATATCAAATGATCTGAAAAGAACGTTCAGGTTGTTCTCCTGTCCTTCAAAACAATTCAAGATCAAATCCTGAGTAGCTTCAACAGTGCTATGGTTAGGTCTAAAGCCGTATGATTCTTGGACAATAAACTATTTTGATTCCAAGAAGGAGGAAAGTTGTTCATGAATGAGACGTTCCAAGACCTTTGACAGCGTCAGAACAATGGATATCGGCCTATAGTTGGCACAATCATCCCTAGGCCCTCTTTTGTGTATTGGAATGACCTTACTTACTTTTAGTTTGTCAGGATAAATACCCTGCTTAATACACAAGTTGAAAAGATATGTTAGTACTTCACAAATAGACCTAGCTGATAACTTCAGTATTGCTGCATTGGTGCCATATATATCAAGACAAGTGCTATTATTCAGTTGGTTTATGGCTAGGTAGACTTCTTCTACTGTAAAACTTCTAAGAGTGAATAACCCTACTGAATTGTTTCCTGTTGCACAGTTCTCACTATATTGTCAAGAAAAAACACTATGATTAGGCTTATTTACATCAGTTGCTATGCTATTACAAATTTGTTCTACACTGGTAAGAAAAAAATTGTTAAAAGCATCAGGCGTTAAATTAGCGTTAATATTGGGAGGCTTACTGTTAACATTTTCTAAGCTGATTTATGACAGACCATGCAGCTTTTGATTTATTGATTGAACTGTCAATTATGTTGTTATTATGATTAAGTTTGGCTTTTTTAATTTTCTGCCTTGTTACGTTCTCTTAAGAGCAATATAATTTTCTTTAGACCTGTTACAGTTAGTGTTGCAGAATAAATAGTAAGCATTGTCAAGTTGGACCTTTAATATTCTTAAGTCTCTCATTGTACCATTTGTTGTTAGATTTACTATTTCTGTTGGTTATCCCAACAGTTTTTCATTAGGCATTGCGCTGTTTACCGCCCATAACAACAAATCAAAGAACTTATTGAACTTATTGTTTAAGTCATCCTTACTATTATATATAGCTAACCAATTTATACTATTAAGGTAAGTTAGAAATAGCTTTAGAGTTCTGAGGATTGATAGGCCTAACAAGTTTCTTTAACTTAAGATTGTCTGAAGTCACGTTCATTGGTGTACTGAAAATGATGGCGTTGTGATCAGACACACCTGTGTGCAAAACGGAAGCATTCCATCTATCAGGATGTAAGGATGGAAACAATATTGTCCAAACAGGAGCCCCTACTTGCCGCATTTGAAGATAGATTTGGCCTGGTAACATCCTTAATCGTTATGTGTAAACCAAAAGTTTTAGTTAAGTTATACAGCTCTAAGGTATCATTATTATCGGCTAACAGATCGATATTCAAATCTCCTGCGCATATAAAGTCAAAGTTCACACCATGCAGGACACGAGAAAACTGCATGCAGCTTGTCAAACAAAGCGCTGGTCTTACCTGTATAAGGTAGGGAGGGTACTACGATGCAAAAGTGTATTAAAACCATATTTTATCAACAGCTTTAAAATTTACTATTAACTTTATTACTTTTTTCTTTGTAATATATGAATAAGCTACATTATATTATTCCACATTTTTAAACATTTCGTATAATTGTAATATTTGATCTTGAAATATGTTTATTCTGATATTTTTTTCGTTGTCGTCATTGTTACTCATATATATTGTTACTCCATATATTACATTGTTACTCAGAACAATGTAATATATTTGTAAGGTAACGCTTTGCTAATTCTAATTCCCATTATTGAACGCAATTTTACTAATATAAAAATTAAGATTGATGCAAAATTTCAATTCTACATATAATTCGTTTTCAAAATATAGTGTATACAGACGGACAAAAATAAAATTTTCCGAGGACCACGAGTGATGGTGTATTAATTACCAAGATAGGGACTATTACATTAAAATACATATTGATATGTAGTAACAAAACAAACCACTATGGTTGTTATTGATATTGCCATGCCTTTTTGATATTGTATACAAGATAATAGAAAATTTAGTATTTAGAAATACTAAATACAGTTTTATACTGATCCCAGATGTGAAATAGTTATATATCTGTAAGTGCTGACTCACAAGATTCTACAATAGAAGCTGGCAGTGTCGGCAGTTAGGCGAAGTTAGCCTATAAATTATTATCACATGAAAGCAGAAGTCGCTTGAACAGCACTTAGAGAAGCATCCTATCTCAGCCCCTCTGGCTGGTTGAAAATTATTATAATATTTTTCTGTATTCCAAAGTTTTCCTATTATTAATTTTATATAAAACTAATTTGAAGTTATAGTTTGATACTAAAATATTTAGCATGGTGCTATTTATTTGTAGTTACTAATATATTTATTATAGTAATTTGTAACACACACACACACACACACACACACACACACACACACACACACACACACACACACACACACACACACACACACACACACACACACACACACACACACACACACACACACACACACACACACACATATATATATATATATATATATATATATATACTTCACTCCCTTTTGGGTCGATAGATTTTAAGAAAATTTGAATAAACGATACATGGAAACGTTTTTAGCTATTATGATTATAAAAATGTTTTGAAACAAAAGAGGCCAAAGTCAAAATATCGTTTCAACAACGCTCCTGAATCTAATAGGTATGCAAGGACCTTACAATTTTTTTGGAGTATTTTACGTCAACACCAGGTTTAGGCAATGTCAAGACCAGGTTCAATGTTGGTGTAATCAGATTGAGAGGTCTGAATCTCATAATCTAAACAGTTTTTTACGCAATAACTATTGACGCTGCTGTGAAGGCAGATTAATTTTATAAACATTTAAACTTTAGATAAATAACAATATTTAATTAAATGCATTTATACCAACGGGTTGGAATTCATGGATAATAAATGCATGCACGCTTTAAAACGTAAAGGTTCTAACAACAATAGAAATGTACATAGTATGGAAGGAACTTTAACCAAGGGTAACCCCTTTGAGTTACAAAGACTTAAATCCGGGGCTAAACCAATATTTATGATATTACCATGGTTTTATGAGCCTATGGAATTTTACATAAATTTAAATGAAAATATACAAAATTGAGTTCTTGTGTATTATATAACGAAGCGGTTGGAGCTCTCAGGTAAAAATGTGTATCCAGGAATGTGTGTATATCTGGTGTTGTAGCATACACATTTTATGACAGAAATTAAATTTTCAAGTTCCTATTTACTAATATCTAATTTAATAAACAACGAGTTTTGTAAGAGAAGTTTTTAAAATTAAAAAGACATTATTGCCGGATTATTAGTAGAGTTTGCCTTATTGTTCTGATAAAGGAAGTATACACATACATTGGCGTGAAAAGTCTTTTTTGGCCCAAAATCTACTACTTCCGTCCAATATAATCTCTTTCCGATCTAAGGAATTTCCGGTGGCATTATTTATCATGTCCCGTTTAGTTCAGTAAAAAAGTTAATACTTTCCGCCCTTGCTATCTACTTCTGGTGTACTACAGTTCTCGACAGGCGTGATATGTAAGAGCTGTACTATACATTTTGTATACTCCTAACATAATTTTACCAAAGCTCTGTACGAGGTGACCCAATTCACTGATGTTATCTTATCGCTAAAATTGCATGTTGACTCGGGGCCGCACACAGATATTCAATTAAAGCACAATAATAGACAACTTATGGCTATTACCTACACGCCATTTAAAGGTGTCGTGAACAATACACGGTGACCTTAAACTTCAACCATGTTGATGTATAGGAATTGTATATTTCCTACATAGTGTAAAGAGAGAGAGATACTTAATTAATTTTAAGTGAGATATATTTAATTAATTTATATATATTTATATATATATATATATATATACATATTGAGTAGGAAGTTTGTAAGCTTTTGAAATAGTTTGATTCCAATTAAAAAAAAATAAAAGTATAAGTAATTAAAAAAGGTAATAAACTTTAAAACACTGTATTAGTATCTTATAAAAAAATTCAGTTCAAACATTGTCAAAAGTACAATGAATAAATAAGTTACAAATATGCTATATATTTAAAGAATAATTTTTAAGGACTTAAAATTAGATTTTCAAGTTCCTATTTACTAGTAAATAATTTAATAAACAATCAAAATTAAGTTTCTTTCTATAAGAGTAATAAATATCCACCGCACAGACTTGCAAACATTTTAGTTAAAACACATTAAGACAAAATGTATTACTTAAAATAAGGAACTTGTGTTCAGCCAAGCTTGAATTTCCATGTAGGATAATCATATTTCAAAGAAGAAACACATGAATGGGGTCCACAGGTTAGCGTTCTTTGCTGTGAGCTCGACCGAGTATATCTGTGCAGACAAGTGTGTTAGAATCGTGCATGGCTTCCTAGTGTACACTTCTCTCAGATTTATGTTTATATATCGGTTCTGACTGCATATCATCTCAATAAATATTACCCAAGTGTCCGTCCACACATTAAATATATGTTCCTTAACATAGTTAAGTATTAGGGAGGTTATTGGTTTTAATATTTTATAGTAGGTACATTATAAATAACGTTTAATTTTTATGTAATCAATAAAATAATCTATAATAAATATCAGTAAATATTTATAAAAATTGACGATAATCTGCCATTATAGTTAAAACAATGAATAAAATTTTGTATCTATTTATAAAGTCATGTGACCAAATTACTTATTTACACTTCCATGGTTTCTATGGTTTCTTTTATTGGTATCTAATAGTAGTATAATAATGATATTCAAATACTAAAATTTGTAAAATTTGAAATCATCAGCGTTAACCTCATTACCTTACACAACGTTTTTCACCAAATATAAGGAGCAAAAATATCTTATCGCACTGTGCCTAGTGCAACGTCTCATATCTCACACTGGGTTAAGTTGACTTCTAGAATATCGGGTCTGTGTCGAACTGAATATATCCTCAAAAAGGTATTAAAGCAAACTACTTCCTTCATTTCAACATAAGAGGTACCTAGGATACTAAGCTTTATTTTTTTGTACAAAGATAATAAGCAGAATAAGGTTTACAACACTTTTAGCCTGTACTTCCTAGTATTCAATGCATATAAGGTTATGATGTATACAATCATATAACGTTGGAACTATTCCTGTTTCGCCCTAGTTAAAAAAACACTGTTGGAATTGTCCATACATATAGTTCAGCAAATGTTAGTAATGGGGAAGTTCAGTAGAGCATATGAGATATAAATATAAGAGGCTTGGGTTGGGAACAGTGAGTACATTTAGTTATTGTTCTCAGGTATTTCTCAGAAATAATTCACGTACATCGTGTTGTACGATAAAACATTACAGTCTTTTCAATCGTAACGCACACAATGCAAGTCGTTATGTGAAAATTGCTTTATATAATAATGTTTAAAAAAATATTTTGTAGTTTTTAATTATATAAATAAAATAATTTGTATTAATTATTGGGCAGTAAACTTCATTAATACTCATCTAAATCCAGGGCGTGACATGCATTGTTATAGAACTCCCACTTGCCTGCGTGGATAAGAAGGCACATGCCAATCGTCATGTCCATGGTTGTATTCGATTTCGAAATATTGAGCAGGCTTTCACCAGGTGTCGTGAAAATTTACAATCCACAGTTTAATTCGTTCTTACGATATCTATCGCACGAAAAATGTTTAGGCAGGTAAACATTTACTACCTGATGGGTTATGTAGACTTGGGAAAACTCAGAACAATCACTTTGTTACGTAGTAATACAAATTAAATCCGGAAATCTATTGAATCGGACAAATTATAGTCACAGGAAAATTCAGGTTTACGGAAGCAGACAAGATCTATAGCCGCTGTACGTTTTCACATAATTTAATAATGGGTAGAAATTTGTATTTAATCTAAGTCCAACGGTACAGTGGCTATCGAGCCCAGAAACAAATCCGATTATTTTAGGTTGATTTTGTTGAAAGGCGATTAAAATAAACTATTTTCTTATTGGAATATACTTTAATAAGTAAGTGTTCCATTTTCTTATTGGCCAAAATATTTATAAGTATTAAAATTAAAGAATGTACTTCTTATACTTTATAATTTTATTTCAAATTAAAACAGTTGTTATACGTTTTATTTTGTAGATACATGTTTGGGGGTTAATGCACCCCAGTGTACAATTTAATATCACATTAACCTTATATGCATCAAAGTGTGACAACACATTTACGACACAATAATATAAAATCTTACACTGAAGATGGCTTCATACCGAAAATCGTGTCTACAAAATAAAACGTTTGAAGACGTTTTAAGATTCTTAAAAAATCAACAACAAATATAAATTGCAAAAGCGGTAATTAAACAAAAGCGGTGCTGGTACAAAAGTACCAGTAAAATAAATAAAATAAAAAAAGCAAAACAAGTCGCTTATTATCTACTTTAAAACATTTTGAAATTTACAAAAGTGCAAAATTAATCATAATATATTATTAAATGACAAAGATTTTCTAACAAAAAATTTATTATTTGATAGACTTTGAAACAATATACATTGATCTCACATAAAATTAAATAAAGCAAAATTAGCCACCAAGGTAGTAAAAAACACATGACAAATTGGTTTTAATTATTTATTTTTATAATTAACTTAACCTTATTTTGTACCTGAAGATGTAATCACTGATTTAGAAATGTAAATCGTAAGAAAAATAAAAGTTTAAAAAGTGTTAAAGGTTTATTCATATTATGTTATTTATAAATAAAATTAAAAAATAGATAAATAAAAAAATCAAAATACATACTTTTAGCCGATAATGGTTAATAATAACCAAGTTTAATTTTAATTTACGTTTCCAAACGTTAATTACAATATTTAACGTTTGTTTTAAATTCACAATAATACATCTGTATTTTTCAATGTTTTATTTCATAATTATCGTATGCACTATTTTAAATTTTATTCTATAATCGAGTCGAGTAGACACAGACAAGAATGATTAAATATGTATTGACCATCTAGATTACTATTTTATTGTAAATGTAGGTTAGATCACAAAAATAATAAATACCCATATAACTGTGCTATTAGAGACTACTGAAAAATATGGCTAACATTTTAAATTCGGACTTTATGGTCATGATACATATGCACACGTTCTAAAATACATGGTTTACAACATTTGTGACGTATTTGGGAAAATACTGAATTCAACCTAGGTTTAATAAACACTGATGATACATTTAAAAATTATAGCATGTGTCTGTTGGTTTTCTATTCGATGGAATTATTGCAATTTTCAGAATAAAATTAGAGTTGATTATTTGAGTAAGCAATACAATTTTCTTTAACAAACATATTTAAATATTCAATACTACATTCAGATTAAATTAAAGTACGTCGATCAAGATGTAATAGAAACGCAAACATTTCTACATGTCTGTGAGTCCACAATATCATTACCATATAAGATGAAGCACATGCAAAGGATTGATTGATGATTATTCAAGGTTTATTCTCCAATAAGTAAATTTTGTTATGCTATCTTTGCAACTATTTTTAAACTTATTAAAATTATTCATGTGACATTCACAATATTATATAAATATATAATTTGAGGGTCTTTCAACAAATAAGTAATAATTATAACATTTTTCACCTAAGATTTCATATATTATATTTATTATTAGTCGGTATTTTATAACCAGTAAAAAATTAGCTCTCCTTACAGGCATTCAATGGAAATAATTTGGTGTAAAATATACTGTTGGTGATAGATTAATTAAAAGGTTAAGAGTTTTACGTACAAGTGTCAACGTTAATGCTACAAAAATATAAAACAACATTTCGGGAATTGGAACCTGTCTTCCTCTTCAAGTGTTCAAACACTCTAAGACATAAAGATAAGCATTTAAAAATAATGAAGGTTTAAGACGACGGTGTATTACACGAGTCAATGTCTGAATTTTTAACCTAATTATCAACAATAGAAAGAGTTTCAGAATCTCCGTTTTACAGAGCAAAGAGCTTGTGTTTATGCCAAAATTAAATAAAAGAAGAAAAACACTATCAGTTCTTACACACAATCATAAAAATACAACACAAATATAGAGTTCATATAGTTTTGGTTTCCACTAACAGAGATTGATTAATGTTTGGTACACTAGTTGCTTCTAGATATATCATGTCATAGACTGGTGTAACTCAAGTAAAATATTTGTATACAGCAATATTTGTAGTGCAGAGAACATACAATAACGGTTTCTACAGTCAAGTAACAAGTAAAGTGTAATCAACAAATGGAGACAACGCTGTGGTTCCCACTACACATCTCGTAAATGTGTTCTAGAGTCCTCTGAATTCCTATTGTAGAAGACATTTAAAAAACTCGTGAATATTTGTAGTCCAGAGAACATACAATAACAGTTTCCGCAGTCAAGTAACAAGTAAAGTGTAATCAACAAATGGAGACAAACGCTGTGGTTCCCACTACACATCTCGTAAATGTGTTCTAGAGTCCTTCTCTGAATTCCTATTTGTAGAAGACATTTAAAACTCGTGAATATTTGTAGTCCAGAGAACATACAATAACGGTTTCTACAGTCAAGTAACAAGTAAAGTGTAATCAACAAATGGAGACAACGCTGTGGTTCCCACTACACATCTCGTAAATGTGTTCTAGAGTCCTTCTCTGAATTCCTATTGTAGAAGACATTTAAAACTCGTGAATATTTGTAGTCCAGAGAACATACAATAACGGTTTCTGCAGTCAAGTAACAAGTAAAGTGTAATCAACAAATGGAGACAACGCTGTGGTTCCCACTACACATCTCGTAAATGTGTTCTAGAGTCCTTCTCTGAATTCCTATTGTAGAAGACATTTAAAACTCGTGAATATTTGTAGTCCAGAGAACATACAATAACAGTTTCCGCAGTCAAGTAACAAGTAAAGTGTAATCAACAAATGGAGACAACGCTGTGGTTCCCACTACACATCTCGTAAATGTGTTCTAGAGTCCTTCTCTGAATTCCTATTGTAGAAGACATTTAAAACTCGTGAATATTTGTAGTCCAGAGAACATACAATAACGGTTTCTGCAGTCAAGTAACAAGTAAAGTGTAATCAACAAATGGAGACAACGCTGTGGTTCCCACTACACATCTCGTAAATGTGTTCTAGAGTCCTTCTCTGAATTCCTATTGTAGAAGACATTTAAAACTCGTGAATATTTGTAGTCCAGAGAACATACAATAACAGTTTCCGCAGTCAAGTAACAAGTAAAGTGTAATCAACAAATGGAGACAACGCTGTGGTTCCCACTACACATCTCGTAAATGTGTTCTAGAGTCCTTCTCTGAATTCCTATTGTAGAAGACATTTAAAACTCGTGAATATTTGTAGTCCAGAGAACATACAATAACAGTTTCCGCAGTCAAGTAACAAGTAAAGTGTAATCAACAAATGGAGACAACGCTGTGGTTCCCACTACACATCTCGTAAATGTGTTCTAGAGTCCTTCTCTGAATTCCTATTGTAGAAGACATTTAAAACTCGTGAATATTTGTAGTCCAGAGAACATACAATAACAGTTTTCCGCAGTCAAGTAACAAGTAAAGTGTAATCAACAAATGGAGACAAACGCTGTGGTTCCCACTACACATCTCGTAAATGTGTTCTAGAGTCCTTCTCTGAATTTCTATTGTAGAAGACATTTAAAATTCGTGAATATTTTCACGAACATGGTCAGAGGTATGGAAAGTAGTTATTTCAAGTGGATAAGAAAGCATGCAGTATTGACAAGTAAATAATTAAATGTAACAATATTTAAAACATAACAGTATACGTAGTTTAAAGAATATAGTTTGTAACTAATATTTTCACGTTCATAACATTGTATCACTTTAAAAAATTTAAAAATTCTATAACATGGAAGCCTACTTGAAAAAAATTTTTATATTCTTTCAGTTTTGTATAATAATTAATACTTTATACGCTCGATATTATTAAAAATCTCACGAAAAATGAAAATACGTTCAAAAATATTTATTTGATTTTACATGAAAATAAAAAAGTTTTATTTTTGACGTTTTAATGAACACAGACACACATAAATATATTGGTTCTGATTGGAGGTCTCAATCGGAGAAAATGTAAAAAAATCTCCTGAAAATTTGTAATGAATTATACTACAAACTATGAATTCTGCCTACAAAACTCGGCAAGGGAAAAAAGTAATATGCTTATGTACTCTTAATAATATACTTTTTAGATGACCAATCATGTTAAGTTTAACATATGAATGCTAGCCTAATATAATTTAACGAACACTATTTTTCCTATAAGACTTGGTATTGGCTAATTCATTGCATGATATTGCCATGTACCGAACATAGTTAACTAATTTAAAAAATGTTATTTAATTAATAAATGTGATTTACTTAAACTGCTTTTCATACTTCCTACGTTTGCTGTTAGCTTTTTTACTTATTATAATATTTAAAAAATCATTGGCTATTAATACGATATGAAATTGTAAGTTGCAAGAAGTGAAAGTTCAAGTTCCCTAAAGATTATTAAAGGTGCACAACCAAGACACAGCTACAGGCGCTAAGGACTCTCCGTTCATTGTGTAAGTTTAATTAATACCTTTAGAAAATTCGATTGAACTTCACCGGATGTCACTAGGCTTTTAAATTTTAAAAGGCGAAATAAGTTTTTTTACAGCTGTGTGTTTGTACTTTGGTGGCCTAATTTTATCATACCCATCTGTGAAGGAAACAGGATTTTTCCGGAAATTTGCCATCGTTCAGTGAAACAATAAATCAGTAACACTAAGTTTCGAGATCTCCAATCTGATCTCTTCTTCAGGTAAAGAAATAACCTAATACATAATTACAAACTAGGTTAAATTAAACAAATCTTACCAAAGCGTTGTGGCACGCCTAAGTCCCCCATCTGGAATATACCCACATACCCATCTGGAAATATATTTATTTTATTTTGTATGGAATTAAATTTGACTAGAGAACTTAAGCAATTTAATAATTAATATACAATTATAGTTTATCAAAATGTACGTAAAAATGAGTGGAAAAGGTTGACAGTAATTTGAACTACAACCTATAAAAATGGTGCAAATAAAGGATACCATAGTAATATGGTTTTATAAAACCTCCAAAACATTTATAATACATTTGCTGATACAAATTATGTACATCCCAGGCATCTTACGCTGTAATTTAAAATAAATTACATTTAGAGGATTATTAAAGGTTATTTTCTAATACGTTTAAGTGGAAAATAGATTATTCATAGTTTTAAACACTCATGAATTAAAAAAGACCAGTTGATATCAGGGCTAAGAAGATGCACTAAGTGAGGGTCTGATATTCATAAACAACGTTCGCTAATGTCTTAAACATTTAACCATCTTTCCACCCTATTATTTGATTTATTTTTATTTGATTTATTTTTACTGCTTGAATAACTAAATGTGGTAATTCGACGTATTTTTAAATCTGATATGACTGTACTCAGATTGTTCACAAATTTATTTTTTCTGTTACATAAATGCCAACAACAAAAATAAATAAATGGATGTTGTGTCCCGATGCCGACTACATGGTTACCCATAAGAACATTGTAAAAATAAACGACAAGTCAAATTCCATGGAATGTTATGCACCATTATGGAACTCAGAATTGAAATTTCTTGAAACATTTTAAGTCTATAGGATACTACGTTTGAGCGGTATCGTGGGGACAATCAGACAGGCTGAAATACACTTCTTGCAAACCTCTCCAGTAGATTTTATAAACTCTGCTTCTGACATATTTGCTTCAAAGTAAATTACGTTTTTACTAAGCTATATTCACTTAGTTCTTACTTAATACACTATACGTCATTAATGTTAAGCTACAACGTTAAAGAATTATACAGTTCTATAAAGAGTATTATATCTTATATACCTTCAATTTTTTGTTATTATGTAGCAATGTCTAAGCATTTATTTAAAAAATATTTCTAAAATTCATCCCTTTTTATGTAAAATAACAATCAATATATTGAATTTATGGTTGGTGTCCGAATTTAAGAACAAAGCAGTCTAATAACTCAATTTTAGGTTGGATCACATAATGATGAGGAGATAGGAACAAGCAGAATGGACACTTAAAAGAAATATCCAAGCGAGAGAAACCCCTGCTTCAATGCCACTTTCACTCAATGAGCTCCTCGGGTAGGCTGACGGGTTTTCATAAAAGTAGCAACTTTCTATTCGGTGGCTGCCATTCATGTCATTATGCTCTGCGTTTTTATTTTCTAAAGGTAAAGCGTAACGCAATGAATACGTGGTGGGATAACGGATGTACAGTTTTTTTCGAATATTTCAGTCAGTAGAAAATGTTTCTATTGCTTGGTGTAAGATTTGTATAACTAATTACTAAAAAAGTAGTTTTCCTTAGTAAAATATAATAAGCCCCATGTTAATTACACCATTAAAGTTTTTGAATGTATGAATTTTCAAACTTAAAATAAAAAAATACAAAATACCAATGATAGGTTGTACAAAATTTTTATCCCCCCCCCCCCCCCACCCCCCCCCCCCCCCACCCCCCCCCCCCCCCACCCCCCCCCCCCCCCACCCCCCCCCCCCCCCACCCCCCCCCCCCCCCACCCAAATTTTAATTATAGTGTTGTATCGTGAGGTCTAATCATACCAAAATAAGCTTAATCGAAATAGTTCAAAATTAATTATATATACATCCTTAACAAAAAAATAACCAAATATCCTCATTAATTTGCCATTGATTCTTCTACTTTTCACATATGAGGGGAAGGTGAAAATTAACAAATAAAATTCGAACTCTAAAATTTGGCCGTCCTATTATAAACCATTACAGTTAACAAGGGTACATATATTCAATTTCGCTCTTATTTTTGGACGATTAATATATTGAAAAGGTTTTTTAATTAATGGGGCCTTATTGGCTCGATAAAAAATAACATGAAAAACAGCAATTTACGCAACAAAATCTGATTACATATTGCAATGATTTATATTTTTAAAACAGTTTTTTTTCTTTATTAAACAGTTGTATAAAAGATAGGCCACCATTATTTTGTAAAACATTTTTTTTCTATTCGTTTTTATTTAATAGATTTTACATGTGAACTATGAATATTAATTTTTTTGCAGTATTTAATAATAACTTAATTATAATTTATAAAGTTTGCACTATTACACAAATGCTTAGTATGTTTAAAGAATAAAATAATTACAATGCAAGATAATCCAATGTGGGTATTAGTTACTTAAGGAATATGACTCCTAAATCCAAATACGCACTTCTTCTCATAAGACATAGAAGTATCATGTTCATGAGTTTACTGGACTAAATAAAATATGTTGATGTTATCTCAAAAGATAAAAGGATATAATGGAAATATTATTATGGTAGAGAAAGATAAAAAAAACATTTATTTCAATATAAATTTTGTATTCACGAATTTTAAAATATATGCTAACATTTCTATTTCAACAGATAGAAAACCTAAACAAGGTTTTGGTGTAACTAAGTAAGATATCAATATGGTCACTGTGTATGGCTCTGAAGGCGTGAGCTTTACATTTAGAATATCATTCGCCTTTTCAGCATGAGTATGAGTCTTAGAAAAAGTTATTTTTTCAGACTAAGCAACGTTTCTCTATATTATTTCAATCTTTGTAACTGTAGAATTTGGGGGTCAGAACCACCACATGACTTTCTCGAGTATAAACGTGGCAATTCACAGTCAATTTCCGCGTGCTTTAACGCATGATTGGTGTTCGGAGCCAATTTTTACTTGCAGATTATTCTGTAACCTGTGCAAGTTATTGTGATATGCTGAAACTTTGTTTCCATTTCTCCAAATAGACTAAATTGATATTAAGGAAATTCCAACTTACTTCCAGCAGGTATGTTGCTCCACCACATTTCTATTGCCATGTTCGGCATGTTTTGGATTAACAAGTTTCGAAATCGATGGATCGAAGAGTAGATAAGGGATGCCTATTGCAGGAATTGCTTAGGAAATGCTGAGAAATATTTAGCGGTAGATTGAGTTTCGATTTGATACCTTCAGAGCCATAAACTGTGGCCATATCGAGATTTATTTGGTACTTCTAAAAACTCGTCGAGTTTTTCTATCTGTACATTTATAAAATGTTACCATATAGTAAAACGTTTGTTGAATAAAATTTATGTAAGTGTATAAGTTATTTTTAACCTCACTGTATTTTATGTGGGAGTTAACCATGACAATCGCTGAAAGCTATTAGAATCTTAGTTATTATTTTGCAACGGATAAGTTTTTTGCCAGACTCCAGAACCAAGAAGAGCCGACCTACCACTATAGTGTATCGTAGAAAGGTAAAAGATAGATAGTGGTTTGTCAACAAATTTGGACAATTCGATCACATAAAGTACAATTTTAAACACACAAAATAAAAAAACAAATAACCACATTACCGATTGCAATTCAGGTGTTGATTTTTTTTTTCTTAGGGTTTTTTAACTGTAAATTTACGGCGTGGCCTTAACGATAAATACTGCCACCTTAAAACGCAGTTTTGAGTACGGGAAATTAATATTTTTAGATACGATAAGCTTAAGAAACTTTTTCACAATTTTATAGCTAGAAATTACGACTCTTTAATTTACATTTAAAAGCTAATTTATAAATAAAAGGAGGGATAAAGACATGGTTTATGTAATAATTAGGAAAACCTTCCCAATATGGACATTATAGGTTTTTATATCTCTTCGAGAACATAAAATAAAAGTGTTAGGTAGGATGATTATAGAAGAGAATGAAGTGATGAGAGAGACCTGGTATCCTCTAAAGTAATTACCTTTGTAGTTCTCTCATTTTGTGTGGAACACGAGATGAGTGGATAGACTACTCCACAACATAACAGCAGCTCTAGCGTCCATCATATTTCTTTTGGAAAACATACATCGGCTTAGGGGAAACCCTATTAATGATCGTGTAACCAGCTGAGTTCCCTAGTCACTGTATTGATACCAAACACCTCCGTGTAAGACTATTGTCAGTGATGCTCCATAACAAATGGACGATCTTATTTGCGTTATTACAACACTTTGAGAAGACAGGTCATTTCAGTTGGTACTAAGTACTCTGCTTATCAGTGGATCCTAGGTTCGTATTACCGCTACCCCAAGGATTGCAAACCAATTAGTGTAGAACTCCACTCACATTCGGAGTAAACACTGACAGTGGGTTAGACCTGAGTATTGAGGATATCAGTTCAAGAATGCTAGGGCGATTTTATTACAATTGGTGTGATGTAAGTGAATATTTAGAGAAGAGAGAAGGGATTATACATGTGGACGAGCCACAGTATGACTAAAGCTTATCATCAACATGTAACTTGTGCACAGAATTTTATATTTCCTTTAATCCACTCACTGTTAAAATTTCGTACTTACTTAAAACACATTTGACCTCCCCCTTACAAATATATAAATATATTTTTCGAAATACAAGAAACTACTTTTAAATAAATATACTCAACCACTTGTCTATTACATTGTCGAAAGAGAACCCATACAAACATTATAACACCATTTTTAATGTTAGAATAGCTCATGGATATTGTAATACTAAAAATAATATTTTCCTTTTAAATATAAACCAATATACAGATTATATTATTACTGTAACACGCTTTACCGATGACGTATTAGGCTAGTAAATAATAACAAACAAAGCAATCGTTCGTAATATCTCTGATGTTTAAATAAAATATTCCTGTATATCACCTTTATGCCTATATTATCATGTTACATTGTCTTATTATAAAAGAGCACATTTTTTATTTAGTACATAAAAGTAAATGTTTTCATACAGTGAAATTATCTTAGTAATAATGAAAGCAAGTGGTTTGTCCTTGTAAGGCAGGAAGTTAGTTACTGGTGGGTGGCCACAACCGTATGTTGCGGTGGGTGATTGGGGGGGTGTTGGGGGGTGGAGGCCCCCTCAGGAGCTCTTGTCCGTGGCTGAGTTGACACATCGTTAACTGTTTGATTGGCAGAAACTCTCCAATTGACCTTTTTCTCGTTCAAATTCCCAGTACTGAAGCAGCAATTATAAAGCTTTCAGAGTTTCAATTAAATCCCGTAGAAATTGCAATAGCACACTCCATACCGACGAGTTTGTTTTAAGTTATTGGATTAAATGAACGTTACGTGGAGTGCTTTCACTTCAATATTTAGCTCAGTCACTAGTAGTGAGAATATTAACATTACCTAAGAATACCATAATGATCACTGCTAATTCGAATACGAGAAAATTGGTGACTTTGTTTGTAAACATATCTTCTATGGAAATATGTTTTTAAAGATTTTGTGATTTTACTAAACTTAAAAACGAAATGTATAAGTTAAAATAATAACTTGTATTTGTTAATTTGGTAGAGAATAATGTATATTTAAAAGTGTTTTTAGTTAATTTTCTTACCTTTCTGTTAATTGAAAATGTAGAAATCTATTTTAAAATATCTTTAGGAATACCTTTACTTCACATTTAGAGCATAGCGTAAAACTGGATGTCTATTTAATAATAATATAAAAAATATAAACAAAAAAAGAAAATTCCTAGCAAACCAATGTATGATTTGGTTTTACTGTGTACTAAAGCTGTTTATTATAATTAATGTTTTCTGCTTTTTCTCGTAGCCATCATGATTAATCAAAGGACCAAAAAATACTTCCTTTATTTTTTATTGTAAATAAACTTGACAATTCAAGACAGAAGACGAGAGGTATATATTTTGTGATTATTAATGCATCATTTACCCATTTCTTACCCCTCCGTTGTTGTTTTTAATCACACAAGTATTTTGATACCTATTAAATTAATTTATTACATTTTTAAACAATTTTAATGAGGTTAACAATCTGCCCAATCATATGAAAAATCTATTTTATCCTCTTTAGTCAGTTTTAAAATGTTGTTTATTAGTTTCATTATTTATAAAGGAATTAGACGTCTTAATATTAATGAAACTATTTCCCAAAGAGAACCAAATTTAATTTTAGTTATATGATTTAATATGGCATTTATTCATATATTTATTTTGCCAAAATATTTGATTGACGTAGTTTATAAATTATAGTAGTAATATATTCTAAATATACTTTAAAATTCGCTAGTCTCAAATAAATTATATTACTATTACTGTTTAATTTAGTTCATCACCTATATATCGATTTGAATGAGTGGAATTTTATAAATTTTAATCACTTTTAGAGGAATGAAGAGAGAGAGAGAAATAAAGACAAACAGAGTTAAGTTTGGACCAGATATTTTTCCACGCTTATTTTATTATTTTAGCAGCCAATTTGCAAGGTCACTTTCGAGTATAAGAGCGTAACCAAGATCCCAAGAAGTTTTATGATAATATGTTAGGAACGTCATGCTTTTCATGTGTGTTATGTTTCAAAGCTCATCACAGCAAAATACCCACTTAAACAATAACACATTCATTGTTATTACCTATTTGAAAGTCAATATTATTCTGCCAGTAACTAACAAAAATAGAGTTAGATTAAACTATCTGATTAAGGAGCATTCTCTTGAGATTGCCATTAAATCATAGCCAAATCTCGTTATATAACAGAGTCGCTAAGTAGAACTAATTTCAGGGCTTCGCTGGTTTACTTTAATATTTGATGAGCGGAGAGGAACATTTGTTATCCAGGCTCCATCACTCTTACCGAAATCGGTGAAGTAAGAGTATGATTAATCTATACCTGTATTAATATTACATACACTTAATAGGTGTATTAAAATATTTTATATTTAAACCGTGTGAAATATTTCTCACTCATTTTCCTAATGTGTTACATTGATCAAGGTCGAAGTTTTAAGACACTATACAAAAACTAATATGTACAATTCTCTAAATGAAATATTCACTTCATCTCTTTGCATAAAAAGCAAACCTCTGTTTTGAATATAATATTCGTTCTGTATATATGAAGATTACATAGGCGCACTTATACGTGCCTAATTTCAGTGCTAAATAAAAACAAATAGTGCATTGCGAGTTTGCAACAAGGGTGTTCAAGATTCCTAGACGAAATATTACATGGCTATTATCGTTTGTATATTGATCTTGTGATGTGCTTTTTTATTATTATTGTTTTATAATTGATAGCATATATTTAGTTTGTATTCATAAAATTATTATTTATTTTAGATATAATTTTCACACATTGTTATTTTTTGTGTTAATTCCGATACCATAACATGGAGTATATTGGTGAATACAGCCATCTATTTTTTATACTATTGTAACTTAGTGTTTTCGTAATAAGTAATATTTAAGAATATTTATTCTAATTTTCTCAAGGTCAGACTGGTATAAAAAACACATGTAGTGTATGAAAGATACTGTATATAAATCTTTTAATTTTAATACTAAGCAGAAAAATACTATCTATTATTATTACCGTAATTATTTTATTTTATCTTATGCCAAATATATCGCACTATTTTAAATCAATATATGTATTAACATTCAATATCAAAAAATATATAGAAATAAATTAAAGAAATGTTTTTTGATAATCCAATTATTATGGACGTAGATATGTTCTGTTCAAGTTATAAACAATATTTTCGTCATAAATAATTCCATTATTTCATTTTATTTATCTATTTTTAGGTTATTATTTCTCCTTGTTGCATTTGAGCATCCTTGAAAATTTAATTGTCTGTTATACTAGTCTATGCACAAACAATATTTTCATTTGGCTTTACATTTAACATGGCAGGAAACTGTAGAAATGGTTTCTGCGCAGATCGAGTCTGTAAAAGTTAAATCCACAGGTAACGGATGAAGCTTTTCTTGCCGTATAATAAACACACGTTTCCGAGGAGTCACTTGAAAACCGTCAGCACCAAGAAGCCATAACCTCCTGAAATTGCCTCTCAAGTGGAACCCCTCCTGGAAATTGCTCCTCACCCTTACACTTGACCTTCGTAGTTTCATTTTTCATAGCAAGTGGTCCTCTTTATATAATTACATTAATAAGTTCTTTTACGATACAAAAATTAGTGATAAAGTATCAAACAATACCTCTATTGGTAAGATGAGATAACTTTTAATTTAACTCTGGTCTTTATCAGAATGTGTTATTTGTACTCCAAATACAAAACCTTTTCAGTGGTAGTTGAGACGATTCACTAGCCCCAGTAGATCTCACATTGCAAGATAAATATTCAATGCGAATTTAGGTATATAATGAAACATTTATTCGCTTCTGAAAATATATCATATAACACAACTGAATTTTTTTTAATAGATTTGAACAATAATATTTTGGGTTATTTATTCAAAATATAATTTTTTTTTTCATCAACAACATACTTAAGGTTTTATATTGGCCATTAGTACAGTAGCAGTAGTTGCAACTGCATAGAAAATTTTAGTTGACTCTAGTAATCACGTAGTGGCGAACATATTACGGCCAAGTTCATTGATCAACTCAACGCAATATCTCGTTCTAAGGTAGCGGACATTCACTTTATCTGAATAATTCATAATTGCATTATTTGTGGACTTATAGAAAAAAACTAAGAGTTTTTTTGAAATGCATTTAACATTTCTTGATAAACGGTTTGTTCTAAACTAGAAATGTTCCGGTATGTCGACTATATGTATAAATCCCTTAAGATTAATTCTACAGCCAAGAACTGGTGAAGGAAACGCTGTCACAGGTTCAAACTTTATACCAAAATGTACCCTATAGATTGCCCACTTACTTGTAACATTGCAGCTACTTAAACTTTTTTAATCACAATACGTTTTATATGTGGTAAATTTTTTTAACGAATTTAATTGGTATCCTCGTTTACTTCTCTAATAATCGATATGCCTAGTGGTGTTTTAGTTGTCAGCAAATCTACCTACGTATTCCAACTGAGACTGAAAAACTATTTTATAACTACATTTTTATTATTAGAATTTTGTTCGTACGAGTGCTACATTTTTTGTCTTCCAATTATAAAAATTGCAAAACTTCAACCTGTTCTATAACCTCAAACAATTATTGGTATAAAACAGTTAAATTATCTAACGATACAAAATTTGATTACACTTGCCATCTATAGAACATAAATATACAATACGGGCTTGGTTTTGTCGTTTATACGTCATTGATGTCGAGTTGGCCCCACGTAAGAAGTAACTATTTATATTTATCGCGAGGCAGTCAGGGTCTACGTGCAGGGCTGAAGCTCGAAGGTTCAGGTAAAAGGACAGTTCGATGACTTTGCCGGCGTCCCGCGGCGCTTGCGAGATATTGTAGCGACCTATTATAAATGCAAATTGAAAAACTTTGTGGGCTGCTCTAAGGGCTAATTAAGCCCCGGGGCGCGCCTCTTAGCCCGAGTCGAGGAAACAAAAGTGACTACCAACGATGATAAATCGTTAGTTATTTACTTAAACATTTTTCCTACACCTCATTTATTTTTATACGTGGCTTAAACAAACAGCTGATTGCACGTACAATAATTCTTTTTTAGTTTATTGTTACAAATTCTGACACAGTGCTCGTCATTAAGAGTGGTAGAAGCATAATTATCCATAAAAACTGCACCGTTCTATGAAATATAGGTAAAAGGAATCAGAAATTATAAGCTGCTATGGCTCTTCTTTTGTAAACGCTTCTGTCCAAAATATTACGACAAACACCGAACTACAACGATAGATTCATTTTGTTACATAATTAAAAAAACTATGTACGCATTCCTACTAGTAAAATACAAAAAAAAAAAAACTCAACCAGATTGGATGAATTTTACACATTGAAACATTTAACTGAAGAGATCATAAAGAAATTTATTTCGATCTTATGTTTCCACATTTTAGCAACTAGGTGGTTATGTTTTTTTAATACCGCAAAATTTTACGAAATCTTGATGGAGAGAGTCAAAATTGGATAAGAGTATCATACGGGAACACCTCTATGAAAATTAACACTGACGAATTTATTGACCTGTTGCACACACGATAGGTAATATACGAGTACGAGTACATGAAGATTTCCTCTGTTCTATCATTGACGGACACATTGTGATAGAAACTTCTTGGACCACAGGTGAAGGAAAGCGGTTGTGATCTTGAAGTCATTAATTACCGGCTGCATTATGATTTTCGGGAATGATTTTAATTTATTTGATTCAGTATTTTATTTTTATATTATCTATAAGGAAATTTGTGTAAGGATATAAAATGCACCTTCTACACTTCTTTAAATAGGAAAAAAGGGTTCAATTCAATCATATACTTCAATTTCGTAGTTTTATTTGACTGTTTACATAACTTTATAGTTTTTTGTAGTCTGAAATATTATCATTGGAAACAAAGGGTTGTTAGAATCGGAAAAGTGAAATGTAAGGGAGCATTGCGGATAAACAATCGACGCTGGCAGCTGCTCATATTCCCAGTTTGTTATTCAAATGAGCCCAGCGCCTTTATTGTTTCCGATTGCTTCAGTTCGCTGTTTACTTGACGGTACTTTCAGTAGTACTTTTGTAGCGTGGTCTAGAAATCCGTTATCATTAAAACCACAAGTAGGCTTAATATTATCTGACCAATAAAAAGGGGAAATACACAGTTATCATGTACATTCAATACTTTATCTCTTAATTAATTTAGAAGGGCGTTTGCAATTTATTTAAATTACAAAACATATTAGAGTATAATTTAACTTTAAAAAGAATAATTAAAAAAATACTTCTTTCGCATAGATATCCTTTATTCTAATTATAGTTTTAAGAAACCACAAAGTTTGTTATCCAGTATCAGACTAAGGTAAAATTAATAACATAACAGCTGCAAAAATCAAGCGGAAATAAGCAATTTAATCCCATATTCTATATTTTGCAACAGATTATTGTAGCGGCTAATATATCATTAATATTTTTAATTTTCTGTTCCGTATCCGTTCATTCGATAAAAATGTAAAAAGTAGCGATTTTACAGAACACTGTAACAATTTATTACGTTTTTTTTTTTCAGTTTGAATGCTTATGTTGAATCTTTAACCTACTTGCATGGAATTTATACCAATTTGTGGCATTGTTACAATTTTACGTATTTACAATCAGTGTTTTTGTGCAACCAATTATTTTTTAAGCCGCATGTGCGCTCATCTGGATTTTCTTACGCTTTGAAAAATGTATGTTCTGTAAGTAAGTTTTAGGTAAATGCTACGCTAGTAGGCTATATAAACTACTCAATATTATCTCCTAGCTGTGTAATGTTTCATCCTGTCTTAGTATTTCCAATATTCTTTTTTTATTTATTTCCCGATACTTTGTGTCATGTGTAAATTTTTTTTAATAATTTATAATAAACTTTATGAAATATATCAGTGAAGATGAACCATCGACAAATAAAAATGGACAAGTTAATAATTAATTAATAATGAAGTGTAATATATTATATTATGTTACTCCTTAAATATACTTAAGATAACTCGGTTTAAATAAAAGTAAACTTTTTTGGTGTTGGAAATAGTGCCATGCAACATTATAAAAATACATAACTAAAGCTATACATTCTTAAACTATAGTTCAAAGTGTGTTTTGAGATAAAACAGTTTAAGGAAGAAATATCTACATCCATTTATTTTCTACGAGTAGGATGTAAACCCATCCATCAATATTCCACCCCTTTGAGTCACTGCTGAAATAAAGTCACAAATTTTGCTGTAGATTTATCCAGTATCAATCACTGTGAAAGAAAGAAAATGCAGGCCACTGGCGTGGTCCACTGAAATATCTCAACTTTATACCCGTGAACAAACCAAACTCTTTTTCCTCACGGAAGGAAAATTCATCGTGAATCTTATAACGATATTTTCCCTACGCAACATTCATTTTGTGTTCCCTCGGGTAAACAGGGTGGAAAATAATGAAAAAGTGCGGGCCATATTTCAACGAAGAAATTTCTTCAGTACAGATTCGCTACGGAGAATATCAACTCCCCGAAGCTATTTATCTTGCTTAACCCCACAAACAGGCTTTCGTGTTTCAGACCTCCTCCTGAAGTGTATCAGACCTCCTGGTCTCTGACGTGTACCCTTCGGCTTTGCTGGATACCAGTATTAGTCAAAAATGGACAGTTGAAAGAGAGATGTGACGTCTATGTTTCAGTTCGATTGACATTTAGTCTGTCTGTCTGTCTGTCTGTGGCTCGCAATGACTGACTGGCACGACGTTTGACACGAATGCCCCTTTGTGGGCGACATGACGTTCACATCCTCTCGTGTAAAAGTTGTATCCCTGTTCTTGTGCTCATCTCAAGACGATGACCACACGTTAGAACTGATGTACTGTTCGGAGATCCATTGCTTTCAAGATAGTCGGTAATGAATAAAACATACTATTGCAAATTATGTATTAAAAAAAATTATGGTTGCCTGTAAAGTCGGTTTTTTACGGGCGAAGATTTTACGTGACAACGTCTTTTTCTCGGTAGAATATTTATTGAATTGAATATTATTAAATTGCACAATAGGAACAAGGAATTGAATGAAAATAAGAATTGCACAAATTTTAACTATAGAAATATATTTTTTGTTTACTAAAACATTGTACATAATTTGAAATTAATTAAAATTTTTTATTGTAAATGGTAAAAGTTGAATAAAACATTTACTAAAATTGGAATTTGAAATTCTTGCTAAACACAGTTAAATTCTAACTCCGCGCGTGGTGATTGGTCAATTTAGTTCGTTTGTTTGGTCGCACTGTTATGACAGGTTAGAGGTTATAATTTGTTATTTTAAATGTTTGACTAGCAATACGCGCTGTTTCTTCTCAATCGACTGAATTACGATTGATTGCAGAGTGATTTAAACTAATAATTTACTTAAACACTATCAAACATTTTGTCAATAGTATGACATAACCTATAAACTCAGTTTCTCAACTTTTGTGTCAATCTAACAATTAATCAATCAATCATAGTTTACGATAATGAAATATCAGTGTACAATTATTTACCTTTATTGTTGTAGTTGTTGTAAATGACGAATCTAAGCACTCCACATTTTCACGAATAAACATAGTTATCTGCTTTATCCCGTGCGGCGGACCCACAGTTATCTGCTTTATCCCGTGCGGATCCCGTGCGGCGGACCCACTGGACGGGCATCGTAACGTTACCCGGGCGTTACACTTTTTCATGAAATAACTCCGAGCCGCAACCTAATTTAAGACGTTGTCACGTCAAACAAATCTGCATAAAACTTAACGAGTTACGAAAAAACATGTAAAACGCTAATTTGCTAATTTTATAATAACTGTAGAATAATATATATGCTTGTCGCAGTAAGGATCTGTGTGATCGATATCGACACTGAAGTGGACGAAAGAGTGTTAAATAAATTATTTACGTTCAGAAGACTTGAGTAAAAGATTGAACCCCCGCAGTGCGGCAGTAAGCTCGGACAACCTTTGGTCTCTGATTTCCTGTCGATTCCGTCACAGCAACATGCTCTCCGGTTACCTATCTTTCTTAATAATGTGGTTCCAGTCGGAATAGCTGTAACTGTTTTATACTTTGTTATACTAAAGTTATAATATTTACTAACTTTTTAAATGATTAAGAGACCGGATAAAATAAATACAGAATATTAATTACATAACACAATGTAGGATTAAAATTTAAATTATTGTAATGTAAAGTAGTAGATGATAAATTGAATTTCTTTACGTTGTATGCTCTTTAGAAAGCTAATGTCCAGTTTAATTATGGGAGTTAAATTTCCCGAAATATGTTATTTTATTCCAGTTCTTAATATGACTTCCGAAACACTGTACATCTTATACTATACTAATTTATCGCTTTATAGTGATAGAGAATCCCCGTGATAAAAACGTACAGATCGAGCTGAAATTAAGATAGGTCTCACCTATCTGGAACTTTCTGTGTTAACGTGTCAGTAACATTACACGATTTTTTTCGTATATGGTTTGCGACGATAAACTAACTTTAAATGTCAATACAAATGTAGATGATGAATAAAAAAAAGTATATTTTTGTTACCTACCCATAATTTGACTCTATTTTATATTACTATTAAACGCACACACACACATTTATATATATATATATATATATATATATATATATATATATATTTATTTATTTTCTTAAGAAATTGTGTTCACCCGAATAACGAGATGGTACTTGACTTTGGTTGAATCTGTTTGGACCAGCGCCTTTCACAAAAACACAACAAACATAATTGTGTTGAAAGAATTACACCTTATACTCTTGCAATACGCCAGGTACATTTGGTATTAAATATAGTATTATTTTTGATTTATTTATTATATTAAATCATATAATGTATACTCCTATAGTTTTAATATATTCAAAACTATTAGCATTAATTAAATCGTCATTTAGATAAATTATAACACTGGAAATTGAAATAAGCTAAATGTAATATTATAGAAAAGCTGAATTCCAAAAATGTTTTTAGTCTTAATGTACATGATCATGGTTTTTCGCAGAGATCTCAAAATAAATGTACGCCTTTAAACATTTTCATTTGCCACAATTATTAAACATTTACTCTGTATTTGTATATTTAAAGTAAAAAACAAATATTTCTATAGACTGCAGAATTTAAATTTCTATTTTGAGGGTTTATAATGAACTGTAAAATAAAGCCAATACAGAAGGCAAGAGTTATATTGAGTAGAAACGTACCTTGTTTTTTTTGTGAAGAATTTCCCCTAAGATAGCGTTAACTGTAATTGTTATATTTTTTCATGTGGATGAGTAGTGTAAATGATAGACATGAAACATTTTTTAATGTCATACTAGCTTAGCCTTTTACAACTATTGAAAAGTTATAAATGTTATTATTTTCTGTATCAGCCAAATTATTTTCTGTAAAAAATCAAAACTTACCTGAATGCCAACAGTTTCAAGCTATTTTAATAATTAAGTGTATGACTATTATTTAACAATTAACATTTTGAACGTCACAACCAATAGTGAAATTCGCAGTCCTAAACTCCTTAAATTCATTTCACATATTACATTTATATCCAGATTACCGCCAAATAATATACATAAAAATAATATATAATATATAAATAATATTTATAATATAAAACTTCACTTGTCTCAGCACTTCCTCACTACTTACAGGACAGAACGTATAAAATGCAATACTTTATATATTATACTATATTATAACTGAGGTATTATAAGAAACCTCTTTCAAATTGTATGTGAAGGATTCTTTTGATAGGTTGCGGTCATTTAAGGATATACTTTCCTCCGAAATAATCTTAATATTTTTGAATTTTCGGCTTCAACCATCTGTGGATCAGAAATGGCCTTTAAATCAGACATTTAAATATTGCCCAATATCGTGATATTTAACTGAATTATTTCCTACATTTACATTGTTACCTTGAATACGTTAAGGACAGAGGGGTTTTGCCAAAGTGGTCTCAGTTGTTTGATTAAAGGAATATAACGAACAAAATTACTATTACTACTCGTATTAAACGCTCCATTTTTACCATGTGTTGTTCCTTTGTTAAATCCACAAGTTTCAACTTATTAAAAAACACGTGTGTACTGGTGTGCTCGTAGTATACTAATCCAGAGTATAAAGTGCTAAATTAATTGTACCACGATTATTATTAATTTTTATTGGCTCTACATACCCTACAATGTATCTTTGTTAATATATAAAAATATTTTGGTAAATCTATATTTTCACAAATATTTCTGTTTTCCACTAGTCATATGTCCTCACAGGGGTGGACCGTGCATTTCAGTAATACTTATTCTTATTGAGTACCTATCATGTACTCTAAAATTTTGAAATTTCTTAATTGTATACTGTATACATTTACTTATATTCGGAATGTGTAAGGAAAATAAACACCTTCGGTTGTATAAAGTGTTCAATTTTGTCCCACGTAAAATAATTGAATACAGGCACACCAGTGCGTGTCAGAGTTAAGTAAGAGACAGTTATTATTTCACATAAATTCAATAAATTAATTATTTATTGAAAAATAATGTTCATAATACTTTTACTTTTGTATTTTTTAACTGTGGGAAATTGCATGTAAGGTGTATATTAGCATCATAAAAATACAAAACATATAACATTATTACTTAAAATCTTTGCTTAATTTAATAAATACACTACGTCAGTGTCGGTTATGACCTATAATTTATGACCTACTAGATTTTTGGTATATTATTGAAATGTTTCTTTAATTTGTTTTTTTATTGAAAGATGACAACAGTGAACTTACTTACCTGTTTTAATTTGCCGGTAAATTCTACTAAAAATCATTATTTAAATACTTAAACTATCAGTAGGAACTGAATATTTTCCACGACGCGCAGCTCTGTTACAATACAAACAATATTGCTTTAACTTTTACAGCTACATTCAAACAATATTCAAAACCACCATAATGGTTTGAAATAAAATAAAAAAATAAAATCCCTTGTAAAATTTAATAAAATTCAAGGTAAGTTTATATATCTGTCTAACATCAATGTTCATCAAATGTTGACAGTCCTTTATTCCGTATGAAATGACTGAAGTAATCTCCCTGCAATGCGGCAACATCGCCTCTGATGTGACTTGATTAAAACACCCTTCCTTCGCTTCCCTTCACTTCACTGACTCTTCGTGCTTCTTAATAGATGTTTTGATTTGTATTCACCCCGTAAATCTTGTATTCAATCTTAGCAACAACCTAGATTTTGAGGCATAATATTGTTTTTTTCATAAAATCTATACAGAATATGAATCGGTGAACTTACGGAATTTGTACAATGTTCGAAATTTCTACAACTTGAAAAAATGTATCCAAATTCAAATGTTATTACAAAACCCCTATATTGAGTGATTACAGGCAATTAAATCTATTAGCACGTCATAAACATTACAAGAAGGGATACATTTAACACATCTCTGGATTTAATACAAAAACAAAACGAAAGTGTACAATTCATGCCATAGATTGATCAAAGCTTATTTTTTCTATTAAAGTTGTGAAATTAATTCTGGTATCTGTTTACCATCTCGGACAAAAGCTAAATAATTAATAGTGTTTTACTTTCTACTAATACAATCGCAAACTGACATGTTACGTGATCTGAAAAGGCTTTTTCCTTTTGGATCTTTGTACATGTCGAATCTTTTACTTGGAACTCCCCAGAGAATAGTTAGATTTTTAACCTGTTTTAACATAATTGTTTACCTGTATCGACCCGGATAATACAATGAGATAGGTATGTGCAAGGATTCAACTTATCTCTCAGTCCATATAGCTACACTAGGCTGTAAAACAATTGATATTATTGCTTGTTTAACCTGTTTTAGAACATAATTGTTTACCTGTTATCGACGCCCGGATAATACAATGAGATTGGTATGTGCAGTCAGGAGTTTAACTTATCTCTCTGTCCATATAGCTACACTAGGCTGTTAAACAATTGATATATTGCTTGTTAACCTGTTTTAACATAATTGTTTACCTGTATCGACCCGGATAATACAATGAGATAGGTATGTGCAAGGATTCAACTTATCTCTCTGTCCATATAGCTAGACTAGGCTGTTAAAAACAATTGATATAATTGCTTTTTAACGTGTTTTAACATAATTCTTTACCTGTATCGACCCGGATAATACAATGAGATTGTATGTGCAAGGAGTTAACTTATCCTCTCTGTCCATATAGCTAGACTAGGAGCTGTTAAACAATTGATATATTGCTTTTTAACCTGTTTTAACATAATTTTTTACCTGTATCAACCCGTATAATACAGTGAGGTATGTATGTGCAAGGAGTCAACTTATCTCTCTGTCCATATAGCTACACTAGGCTGTTAAACAATTGATATATTGCTAGTTTAACCTGTATGAACCAAGATAACATTTAAAACATCCAAGGATGATTTAATGTATATACGGTGTACATTTGGTGATTTATCAAATGTACATAGAATATCCAAAGAAGCCATAGGACACATGTTGGGTATACCCAGGATATACAAAGTCGGGACATTTGGATATCCCATGTATATTTTGTGGATACCACTGTACGTCTGTCATGGATATCGTGGATATACATGTTGGTCATACAATGTATATACACCGGATACGTTTGCTTTGTATGGGACCCTACTCCTAGATACGGTTAAGGTCAGATTTGGCCCTAACATATCGCATGCTTTGCGGAATCATTGTTAGATAACAGAGTTATAGTTATTAAATATTTTAAATTGTACTGTCATGTCTGTATTAAGGACATTGTTCATCATGCCATAACTTACAACAGCTTTACATATCTGATTATTTGCAAGTGCGTTGCAAATTTACCAATACTAATTTCATTTAGAACACGTTCAGTTTGTGGCAACCACTATGTGTGTGGTGTGGAAAGAAAGAATTGTTTGAAAACTGGTGATTATATAATCGTGTGAAAGTGTATTTAATATGTTGCTACTGCTGTAACCTATCAACAAACTATTATGTAACAAAAATAGAATTTGTTTTAGAAAACAAATTATATCAAGATATAGTGTTCACAAAAATTATATATGAGCTGGATTAAATGTAGGTCTGATCTAAATTATCCTTCATAAATCACTGGATCACTATGAAGGGGTGAGAAAGGTGACAAATGGGGATGTTGGTAAAGTATCCGAGACCAATCTGGCGGGTTGGCGGGCACTCAACAAAGTTGTTAACAGCTGGTGATTTCGTAAGAGACACAAGAACTTCGTCCAGCCAGTGTCTTTCGTATACGAGTAACTGGCAGAAAAAGTGATAATTGTATAATAATATACAATATACAAAATAACTTTTATTCCATTTAACGTAATTTCTATTGTGACTTTAGTTGCAATTCAAACAAATCGTTGGAGGAACATATGAACAGAAACACCTTTCAAGGAAAGTCATTATGATGTTGGCAATATTACTCCGTAATATATATCACGTCCATGACTTTTAGTTCATTTCATTTTATTAATTAGCTTTATGTTTGTATTTATATCAATATTTTCCTACTCTTTTTATTGGTTTCTAAAAAATACTAGTTTCTTTATGCAAGTTAGTAAAATACTGTAATATAAAAATTAGATTTTTAGTCATTCCTAATGTATTATTTAGCCTAATGTACAAATAAATACACGTGCTCTCATTATATTGAGGCATAACATAAGCATAGTCAAATGTAAATATTTATTCGAATAGAGCTAGTTTGAAGAAACTACTAAAGTTTAGCAATGAAGTTTCAGGTGAAAAGTAATTTCTCGTAAAAGATCTGCAACTAATTTTCTGTGGCCATTAGTTTTTCCTAAGTAATGTACGATTAAGAGACATTCGTACTTAGGTTTCAGAAGGAAGTTATTGTACATTATCGACTTTCAACAGCTGGAAATTTCGGCCTCCTAGGCTTTTGTGTTGTATAAACTTCTGCTCATTCGTTATTTCCGATTTCCAGACTACGGAATATTCTGACGGCTGGAAACCTTCTAGTAGCCCCTAGCAGATATTGGAATGACAATTTTCACCTTTTCGGAAAGATGTGTGCGAAGGATCACTGTAACTGCTGAAATTATATATGCTAGTGATTCATTTTTGTCTCACCCTAAGCATATACTACCATTTGTTCACTAGTATTGTGCTATAGCACATTGATATTATTTTAGCTGACACCCAAATTGCTACACTCGTATATCCAACATAGTTTAAGTATTGAAATATCGAATTTATATATTAAAACAACAGAAATAGCTGATGGATTAAAATATTTATACGTTTAAATCTGTAAAAGAATATCTTTTAAGAACGCTCGTGACACCTCTTGTGAAAATGATTATATAATGAAAAATTGAGGTATATCCACAGATGTCTTTATGTTCGTGACGTTTGCTTCAACTTCTATGGTATGTTACGAAAATGATAGGTTCCCCTCTTGTTAGATTTATTCTGCCTGACATTATGGGCCACTAGCATGTGTGACGATCTTATCAAAGAAAACAAGGGTAAAATTTTGTTAAACTTCAAGGTCGATAGAAATGATAAAAAATGCAACGGTCGCATGCTAATTTTCAGTTTTGCGTTTAATCTAACTCAGTCTTAAAGTCTGACTCATAGACTGCTAGCCATAGAACATTCCAAGTTTGACCATAATAATGATTCATCTTCCCCGAACATTCCAAGTTTGACCATAATAACGATCCATCTTGCCCAAAACATTCCAAGTTTGACCATAATAACGATCCATCTTGCCCAAACATTCCAAGTTTGACCATAATAACGATCCATCTTGCCCAAAACATTCCAAGTTTGACCATAATAACGATCCATCTTGCCCAAAACATTCCAAGTTTGACCATAATAACGATCCATCTTGCCCGAACATTCCAAGTTTGACCATAATAAACGATCCATCTTGCCCAAACATTCCAAGTTTGTATTCTGGCACTAATCTTTTACCCAATAATGGGAGACCTTCGATTATATTGTCGTTCGATGCTTATCTTAATAATTTTAATAAATCAATTTTTCAGACCTTCATACTAACTATTTCTAATTTTGCATCTTTACCACAAACGAAGGGATAAAATGACTTTCACAAAAGTAAATAAAAAGAGGGTACTGCAAGTAAAGGTTTATAGGACGTAAACAAGGTATAGGTACGAGGGACATAATTTTATCTCAAGAAAACCAATCATACTTGGAGCACTGTGGGCATCCAATATCGTGAGGAATGTGAACGACAATATCGAGTCGAGAGGTGACATTCCAGCGGTGAGTGGCTGGGTAATACCGGACACACATCATGGCCGAAATATTTACCCACGGCAAGATATTACATGGTAAAGTATACTTGAGTTTACTGTGTAGCAATATTATATTTTTAAGTTATTTTCTCCGTAGCTTTTGTACGTGTTAGAGAATTAACTAACTATTTTCATTAAGAAAAATAGTTTATTTCATTGAAGTATAAGAAAAATTCTATATATTTTTCGATTTATAAATGTTACCTCAAGAACAAAGTTTATAACACTGGAACTATATTAAGTTATTCAGAACTCTTTTTATATTATCTCGTATTTATTGTATAACGCTTAGTAAAAATTGTAAATAATTATAATATAGTAAACTGAATTAAAAGACATTTTAATACTCAATAGAAGGATATTTAAATTTAAAAGTTAATAAACCTTTTCTCTCTAAAAACATCAAAGTTCAAAAATGTATTCAATGAAAGAAATATTATTTTTCTAAGCTGATAGACTTTTAATAAGACACTGTAAGATAAAAAAGTATTTACTAATACTGTCGATTATGTAAACTAATAAGATTAAGTATTTAAACTTCAACCTGCTAATTTATTTTCATTTAATTTGTTCAGAAGTTACTATTATTGTCATTCTGAATGCATTAAATTTGCTCGCTCGAAGATATTTAAGACTAAATGAACTAGACAGTACAAGACCATATCTTAAGGTATCGAAAGATTGTGCCGGTGAGATGTTTCATCAAAATAACGCATTTTCATAGTATTAAATCATAAATTAGACTTCAACAACCCTTAGAGAGTTTGGAGCTTACAGAAGTTACAACCTCCTGGTTACCGGAATTTCGCAGATGTTGGAATTTCGATGATACAGAGAATCCAGAAGTGTTTTATCTTTCCCTAGATTGTAAAACAGCAGAGTTTTGGGGCTGTTATTGGTTAGAAGCGACCGGTTGGTATGAAGTTCTACTCGCCAGAAAGTTTCTAGTAACGGATAAGTTAGACATTGGCAGCTTTTAAAAAAGCTAAGAAACATATGGCCAACGATGCCGTGCCGAGAGATTATAGAAACATCCATAGTAAAACGGAAGTTATGTAAGAACGCTTAATCGTGGCTCTTTTGCAGTTATGGTCAAGAGAGAGCTTAAGACTGCTACATGGTATCATGTTATGGGCTTAACCTATTAACTATTTTATTAAAATTCTTTCATAATAGTGATAACCTTTTGCTCAATGTTTTATATCTTGACCAGCTTTTATATTTTTGACCAATTTCATAAGACTTCAAACATATACTTTTGACTCGCTTTCCAAAACTTTAAATTGTTTACTAGAAATAAACTTTTAAAGAAACTGCTGTCCTGAAATCAAACCGGTTTTTTGCCGTTTTAGAAAGAAATACAACTGGGGCACTATAATACTTAGGTTTAGATCTGAGATATTACTCTCGCATGCACACACAAAATATATTAAAGACATAACAGGGTTAGTAAAACGAAAAATAAAGAAAATGAACCACAATTAGTACACAATTAGAAGGTTTGGGTCAGTATCGCACAAATATGTACTGGGTAAGATGCAAAGCATAGTTAAAGAATACTATAGGTCTATATCACAACGAAGATAGGTTAGGTAAGACAGGAAGTCATGTAAAAGTATACCCAGAACAATATTTTAGGGATTTAGGTCCGTATGGCACGAATAATTCCTTAGTCCACTTACAAGTAACAATTGAAGCTATGATATCAGCGCACTGGAGGTTTAAAAGTTGTGATCGGAACTTCTAGATTGACCTCTCGCCCCTAACGCTCGTTTGCTCCTCCTGACTATTTTTACGGTGGAGCGCATGCGCGAGTGAGCGTGCATGCCGCAACGTGTCAAGCGCCAAACATGTCTTGACCAGGTAGATGAAGTGAACTCATTTTGCCTCGATCACGTTATTTATTGTAGACAGTAAAACTAATCTTTCAATAAAGTTTTATTTAACTAGTGAAAATCAAACTAAAATTAACTACATTGAACTTTTTCAGTACCTACAAAGTTCCAACCCCATATCTCAATTAGTTTTTTAGTTATTTTGTGAACAATAGACAATCAGATACATCAATAGACATGCAGAAAGAAGAATAGGTGCTAGTCTTCTTAGCAATAACGACATATACAAATTGAAAATTCTGTAACTAAACTAACTTTTCAAATATCTTGAGCTGTACTACAATAACACTAGATGATGTCTATACAGAAATAAGCTTTATTGAAATGTCTAAAGGTAAATTCGTTTACAAGATATCGTGCCGTCAGACACAGATATTTTTACGAAACCCCCCCCCCCCCCCCACCGGATGATACCCTTTACTAAAGATCAGTAAATTATTGTGTTTGTAAGATATAGACATATTATATTAATAACCGTCGTAATTCTCTTTCAAGGGAATATCTACACACTCTAGTCAAGAAGTCTCAACAAACTGTAAGATTCTTACTGTCAGTATTGTGAAAGAGTTGTTTTAATATTCAAAGGCTACCTTTTCACAGAAGTAATAATTTTAAATCATTAATATAATTTTAAATGGATATAAGATTTTAAAATATAAATGTAATACAATTATTTATTATTCATTACTATTTAGTTATGCCTATAGAAAATCCATTTTAAAAATTGTGCGCATGTCGAAAGTAATTTTATTGAAACAACCAAATACACTAAGATTAGACAACGCAATGTATTTATTCATCTGCTCACATGA